>NW_023144622.1:7644238-7660890 GCF_012932325.1 Thrips palmi
GCCCCGCACCTGTTGGGTGCTGTTGGGGCCCGCGCAGCCCAAGGCGCAGCCAGCGCGCTGATTTAGGGAGTATCTGGCTGCGGGTTGCGGGTATCGACACCTCAGGCCCGTTAAGTTTGATTGAGGGTACAGCGTTACAGCGTGACGTCACGCGCTACCGTTGTCTGCCGACGACACCGCGACTCCACAGTGGGCCAGAAGACCGGTGGAGGCGGCAAACACTCTCGACGCGTTTTGAGCTCCAGAGTCGCTAGCAGGCCTCGAACCGAACGAGTGACCCCACCAATGGATTCCTCGTACGAAGAGCAATCCATTGGTGGGGTCACACGTTCCGTTCGATTCTTATTTAGTGACTCTGGAGCTCAAAACGCGTCTAGAATTTTGGCCGCCTCCACCGGTCTTCCGGCCTACTGTGGACTTCGAAAGTCGTTGTCGTCGCTCTGTCTCTCTCGCACCGACACGGGACGCCCCATGTGGGCGAGAGAGACAGAGCGACGAAGATGACTCTCGAAATGAGTCCGCTCTTCGTTTTCGGACGGCTTTTGCAAGCTGCGCCGCCATTTCGCGATCAGCCTATGCGTCGTGAGTCGTGCGTCGTCGCTTCGTTTCCACACTGTTTTCCCGGGGCTACGCGGCGCTACGCGGCGGGATGGACGGATGGGGCAACCCTAACCTCAAAATCGTCAAAGGAGCGGCCGGCGGCGCCCGTCTCCCTGACGCCGTCAAATCACATATGCAAATGGCGTTGTGACGGCCCGCCGACCGGGAGTGTAATTTCATCCCGAATCCCCGCGGCCCGCCGCCCCGCCGTCACAACGGTAGCATCGCGTGTGCCAGCACCGCCACACTGACAAAAATGGGCGGGAAAACGCTGGACCCGCCCCGAAACTAATAAATCGCACCTCTGTCGATGAATGTGTCGCATCACCACTTACCTTGAGAACTGCCATGAAGAAGAGGTTCTTTGCACTGAACTGAAGCACCTGCACTGAGAAAATTGTTCACAAGGTGACTGCACTCAATCCGTCAAGTCACAACTTCTAGTCCACTCAATCCACTGCGTCTTCGAGTGTTAACAAGCACAAAATCTCCGTTAACTAGACAATTCGGGAACGGTCGTCACAACGCACATGACTCAAGAAAAAACTATGCTTTGGATCACTGTATCACAACGGCATACGGCCATTTGTTTGTAAGCACTACACTGTTTACACTGTTTTACCGGCGCCACCGCCTGCCAATATCAACCGCTGCCTTCTTCTGTTTTGCTTGGTATTCGCAGACGACGCCACTGTCCGCTCCCGTTGTCAGTTCACAGTGAAACGCCACAAAATTGTTAATTTTTTCTTGGATTGTGTGATGACAACAGTTCGCGAATGGCCAAGTTGTTAAAATATTTTCTTTTTGACACTCGAAAACACAGTGGACTCCGTGTGGCTTCAGACTGTGAAAATCTTGTGCAAGTTTATCAAAGCAGCACCCATTTTGAGGCCTTTAGTGCTTAAGGCCAAGATGTTCCATCAATTTGGATATTGTAAAGAGCAGTTACCTTGTGCACATTTTTCTTCTGAACAGCTGCTACAGTACTCAAGTTAGTAGATACTGTTAGATGATGCTGGGTACCAACAATGCCGACTTTAAAAGACAAATAAGAAAACAGTTTACTTGGAAGCAAAGTGGTCCGCAGTTTGTTTTTTTTTTGTTTGATCCTTATGTGGTTGATTTGTTTCACCATTCAGTGAATTTGTAAGCCGAGAAGTTCTCTGTTCTGGTAAACATAATTTTTGTCACTTTCATTGAAACTTGCTAGGCAGCTGACTTGTATCCCGTTGAAAAAACATGATATCCAAACCTTTCTCGCTCACTTTAAGGCGAATCGCCTGGTTCAACAGTAAGAAGCCTTTTTCTCATTTACAGGAGTGTGACGTCACACTCTTGACTTATCAATGCTGACATTTACCCCCCAAAAAATGCTTGCACTATTTTAACGGGATTTAAAAAAAAAAAAATTTGGTCGTGTTTTGTCCAGTGGCCTTGCCCGTTCGATGGGAGCGTGTGTTTATCTCGGGCACCGGACCACGTCAGGTAGCGGGCCCTTCTGTTGATTGCAGAAGGCGAGGAAATGATGGACGACCAAACTTGCATCATCAGGGAAATTTTTTTTTATTTTAAATACATTTTAGTGTATAGGTGCGCAATGTTGAGTTGTCTTTTTTTTCGTAAGTTTCAAGTAACTATAAGTCTGAGCTCGTCCCACGTACGTGCAACAGGTTGAATGCGGGCTTAATTTGTAGAGAAAAGTTGATTCCATCGAAGCGCCTGGCAGGTAGGCACGGAGGCGGCCAGTGCGACACCTCAGCCCAACGGGTGGCCTACCCTGCGGCCGGCAGGGGCCCCAGGCCCGAGGGGACTGCTTCGGACAGTGGCCACTCCTTTTCGCTCCGAGTTTCGGATTGGCTGCCTGCCTGCCTGCCTGCCTGCCTGCCCTGCCTGCCTGCCTGCCTGCCTGCCTGCCTGCCTGCCTGGCCGTCCGCTTCACACCTCGCCCATTGAATTAGCCGGCGAGAAATAAAGAGATGACAGCACGCCGCTCGCGTGGGCGCCTTGCCTTGCCGCCTTGCCGCCTCACAGTGCAGCAGCGCCGCGCCCAGAACTGTCTGATCCAGTTAGCGATAGCGGGCCGCGGTCGCACTGCGGCACCCACCTCTCGCTCGGGAGAGGGAGAGAGAGACAGTGTCGCAGCCACCTGATAAGGCCCTCTCACTCGCTCGGCAACACGCACACTTTTTTTCGCTCCTGTGATTCATCATCCTCGGACGATGCTAAGTGACCGTAATCGATTTCAGATGGAATGATCGCCGACGGCGTGCGAGTCGCTCTCTCTCTCTCTCTCTCTCTCTCTCTCTCTCTCTCTCTCTCTCTCTCTCTCTCTCTCCTCTCCCAGCATGCGAGCCGCGTTTTCTGATTCTCTCTCTTCTTCTCTTCAGCACGGTGGCGTGCGAGTGCAGGCGTTGAACAGTGGGCCAGAGGACCGGTGGAGGCGGATTAATAACTATAGACGCGTTTTGAGCTCCAGAGTCGCAAAATGGGGCTCGAACCGAGCGTGTGACCCCACCAATGGATTCCTCGTTCGGAGAGCAATCCATAGGTGGGGTCACTCGTTCGGTTCCAGTCCCATTTAGCGACTCTGGAGCTCAAAACGCGTCTGGAGTTTTGGCCGCCTCCACCGGTCTTCTGGCCCACTGTGCGTTGCGCCGATTTAAATCGAGGTCTGTGCTGCCCTCTAGTGAGCCAACGGGAAACTAGTGCACTGGTCGTCAACGACCGAACGGGTAAAACTTTGACGACCCAGCTAATGCACTTGCGCGCCCGCAGACTCATTCCGAGGGTCGTCGCTCTGCCTCTCTCGCACTTTTACGGAACACCCCGAGTGTGAGAGAGACAGTGCGACGAAAACGACTCTCGGAATCTAGCCGGCAGCCAATGTGAGTGAGAGAGAGGAAGGAGGGGGGGAGGGGGGAGAGGTTTTTTCGAGTCCATTTGGCGGTCTATTAAGATCATTAAATGATGTAAGACAAGAGGGGGACCAGTCGGGAGCGGATCATTCTGGCACACCGTGCCACGCCGAGCCGCGGACTCCCATACTCCATTCAAAGTGTATAGAATTAGGGTGGCGCTGATGAAGCTGCTGATAGTCTTGTTTGAGATAACCAGTGTGTTTAACCGGAATGGGACCAGAACACCCCACTGCTAAAAGCCCACACGGCAAGCGGTGCGGCAACATGGCGGTGAGAGATTTTAGCACTGCTCGTAGAGCAATGTTGGTTTGAACAAACTCATTTTCTTCCCCGCGTTACGCAGCTTATGTTGGCACCAGCGAACAGGCCAAAGGCCGGAGCCCGGCTCGGACGTTCGGACATTGAAGTTTCCGAACACTGCCCCACTTTTTACGCAATGCCCGGCCGTCGAAATCGGTAGGGGATCGCCGGGGATCGCGACCCGCGAAGGGAAAGGAAAAGGAAGCGACGGGCTGGCCACCAGGTGGCGCTGCGGACCTACACTGAGAGTCGCTTTCGTCGCTCTGTCTCTCTCGCGCCCCTACGGGGCGCCTCGTGAGTGCGAGGGAGACAGAGCGAGGATGACCGCTCTCGGAATCGGTCGGCCGTGCTGCCGATGCGTCGTAACCCTCGCCATGAGTCGCGCATGCCCGCACTGTAAGTGGTGGCCGCCCCGGCCCGGCGACCACAGCGGCCGCCTCCGAGGTGCCCCGAGGTGCCGTGGCGGTGCGGAGCGCGGACGTCGCAGGGAAGCTGCGGCGGGGGCTCGTTCGGGGACGGTAACTCACGTCGCTCCGTCTCTCTCGCACTCGCAGGCCGCTACGCAGGGGGCCGCAGGGGACCGCAGGGGTGCGAGAGAGACGGAGCGACGTTCGGAGCGCAGACGACCGCAAAGCATCGCGCCCAAATCTCGGCGCGGCGCCCAGCGGCGCCCAGCGCGGCGCCCAGCGGCCGGGGCGTGGTTAAGTTAGGAGGTAAGTACTTTCACCCCGACGGGCCCGACGCCCGATTTGCACTCCACTTGCGTAAGGCGGTGTCCCTTCGCCTCCCTTTCCGGCCGATGGACGCCGCTCTGTCTCTCTCGCACTCACGATGCGTTAGGTGCGAGAGAGACAGAGCGACGAAAACTCACCCGCGCGTCTTACGCTCGCCAGGATGTTTTCATGAACGCGCGCGGTCCTGAGAAGGTCGCCGCCCGCCGGGCCCGGCCAGCAGACCGATTCCGAGAGTCGTCGCTCTGTCTCTCTCGCACCCATACGCGACGCCCCGTGAGTGCGAGAGAGACAGAGGCGGAAAGGCGCCGTCGCCGTTAGCTCATCGCGGTGCTCCGTTTTAACTAGACAACAATGAGAACACGGCGGGGGAAGCGGGCGCTACACTGGGATACACGCGACGCGAGGCGACGAACAACACGAGCGTGCGCAACGCGTCACACTGTGGAAAAAAGAGGATAATTATTTTGGGGGGAAAAAGCGCGCGTGTGCGTGTGTTTTTGTGAGTGTGTGTGTGACTGACGTGAGGGCGCGAAGGAAATGTAGTGCCGTGGGCTCGTGCAACCACCGCGTGGCAGTGCAAGCGCGGCAGGGCACGAGAGAGAGAGAGAGAGAGAGAGAGAGAGAGAGAGGGAGAGGAGAGGGAGAGAGAGAGAGAGAGAGAGAGAGAGAGAGAGAGAGAGAGAAGCTGTCCCGACTAAATTTCACTGTTAAAAAGGGTCAAATCGACTTAAACTCATGTCATTTCTTTGGAGGAAATTTGAGCCAAGAGTTGACAGGGTACGCCGCCAATCTGCCAGTGCTGCCAACGCTCGAGAGTGAGTGAGTCTTGGCCGAGGCAGAGGCAGGCTGAGGTGTCGAACGGGAGCGGCATCGCCAATGCGGCCTGTTTGAAGTGGGACCGCGGGGACGGTGCCGAGACGCAACGTCTCCCCTCTCTGTCGCACCCTCCGGTCCGCCGCCGCGGGTGCGACAGAGACGACAGGTGGCATTTTCCGAACGCCGCCGACGCGTCCGAGGCGTCAAGTTTATACGGCGTCATTGACACGCGCCGCACGGCCGGTGTGACAAAGATTGACGTTCGAACAGTGTAGTTGCTGGCGGCTGCGTGCGGAGCGGCCGCGCGGCGATGCGGCGGGAAAAAAGAGTCTCTTTTTAGCTCGCGATGGAAAAGAAAAACCATTACGACAGACAAAGCGCAAGCTGCCCTGCAGAGCGATGTGTGGCGTCACTGGGAGAAAATAAAATATCCATCGAAAAGAGTGTGAGAGTTTGTCGCCAGCAAAGTGTTGTCAATATCGTTGTACTATTAACAGAGTAAGTATTTCAGTTAAGTCTGAGCCTTAGGATCTGTTCGAAAATTGTCAGAGAGACTAAGGCTGACGCAGTTGCTGAAACAATTTTTGACTCTGCACTGTGGCAAAAAGGTACGGAAAATTCTGTTAATTTTTTTGCCAGGATTCTCTGTAGCCCTCTTATCAATATTCCCCGTAGGGCCGTAGCCGTACAGTATTCTCCATAGGACCGCACAGTCTTCTCCGTAGGACCTGGAAGACTGTATAGTCCTACGGAGATCACTGTAAGGTCCTACGGAGAATACTGAAAGAGCCTACGGAGAATCCTGACAAGGGGGCTACGGAGTACCACAAGCTGTTTACAGAATTTTCCGTAGCTTTTTGCCACAGTGTGTTGAAGGGTAAAGCGAGGGGGTAAACACTCGCGTAATACCCTGTACACAAAAACCGTGTATTACGCGTAATACACGTAATTGTAATACCATTTTTGGCAAATGTACCAATTTGGGCATTTTAGTGCCGTAATACACGTGTAATGTCCCCGTAATACAGCGTAATACCGCGTAGTACCGAGTACTTTGTACACGATTTCGTGGAGTGTTTACCCCCTCGGGGTAAAGAGCAAAAGTTTGATCGCTACTGCCCTTGCCAGGCGGGCGTTTTGGTTTTGCGTTTTTGTTTGTTGGGTTTTGACGTCATCTTCTCACTCGGCCAATTGGGCTCCTTGTCTACCTCTGGGCCGCTGGGACGGTTTTCCATTACTCGATGTGGACACACCGGACACACCCTCCGTCTCCCCGTCTCCGTCCCTCCGAGACGACGCGGTACAAGGCCCCGGGCAGCACAACAACGAACGCTGCGCCGTCTCTCTCGCACGCCTACAGTGTGCCTAGCGGGCCCCACGAGTGCGACGGAGACGGACAACGCCCTGTCGGCCCGCCGCGTTGTGAAAGGAACAGCGCGCGGAAACGGATTCGCCGAAACAAAACACACCTCGTTATTCTCCCGATGAATAACGTCATCATCTCGCTCTCACTCGCCAAAAATCTCTGCTGCGTTTTGCAAATTAAAAAACAAAAACATTTTGTTTTTTCCCACCTGAGCTTGGCAGCGCGCTCGCGGCGTCCCCGCCTACGTTCTGCAGGGACTGCAGGGACTGCAGGCCGCCCTGCAAACGGCTGCCATTACCTCGTGACGAAATGCCATCGACTTAATTCTCATACCCGCTGATTGTGGCAAAAGGCTGCGACTGCAGACTGATTCCGAGAGCCGTTTTCGTCGCTCTGTCTCTCTCGCACCTATGCGGATCGCCCCATGAGTGCGAGAGGGACAGAGCGACTGGAATGAGTCCGCTGCCGCGACCGTGGGCTTGCTGCTGCCCTTCTCAAATCAAGGCGAATCTGTGGTTCGTCGCCACACTGCGAAAGCCAAGCCGCCCCGACGGACAGCCGCCCGCGGCACTGGAAGGCTGACGAACCCCGTTTTCGATCCTTGTTGTTGTTGTTGTTGTTGTTGGTCAGTGTGCGGCTAATTTAATATGCAAAGCCACCCGCGGCGCGGCCTCAAAGAGGGGCGCTGGTTAATCGGCTCATTAGCGATCGTTTCAAATCAATTTCCCCGAGTGTTCGAAACGACCAGGAAGAGTGGACGGACACCTATCCGTCACCAGGCCGGGCCTTGTTGTTGTTGTTGTTGTTGTGCGAGGGCCTGTGTTTCTCGGCAGGGGTCGCCTAGGGCGAGACTACTACAACCGCCCATGATGAGGCCTTTAGGAATGAATGGCGTCTTAAATCAAACAAACTGGTATCGGTGGTATCGAAATTTACATGACACGGCGTTCAATTAGGAGATCGAAAGCCACTAAAAAGTGGTCAACTTGTGCAAGGAGGGCCCTGTCCGCTGGAGGCCTAACTTAACGAAGATTGTCCAGCCCATGGCGCAAGGCTTGTCCAAAGTGAGTACTTTCATCAAGTTGGCAGCGATGGTGATCACTTCGACGCGGAAGTGCTGGCCAGATTCCGCGGTCCAGGACGCCGTCGAGGCCCAGGACACGTCCAGGATGTCGTCGGTGTGTCTGCGGCCGGCTGGAGCCCTATCTAGTAATTCAACAATCCCACATCCTGGCGGGCCTGCAGACTGATTCCGAGAGTCGTTTTCGTCGCTCTGTCTCTGTCGCCCCGTGCACGGGGCGTCCCGTACAGGTGCGAGAGAGACGGAGCGACGAAAACTGACTCGGAATGAGTCTGCTGGCCGGCTGGGCAGCGGATCCAGGCCACAGCGCTGCCCCCTGGCGGCGTGCTGGCCCCTTGGCTGGCCCAGGCCAAGAAGGCCCCGAAGGCCTAGAGTGTGCCGGCGGACTCTAGCCGCCACCACCCACCTCGCACAGTGGGCCAGAAGGCCGGTGGAAGCAGCTAAAACTCTGGACGCATTTTGAGCTCCAGAGTCGCTAAATGGGGCTAGAATTGAACGTGTGACCCCACCCATGGATTGCTCTCCGAACGAGGAATCCATTGGTGGGGTCACACGTTCGGTTCGAGTCCTGCTTAGCGACTCTGGAGCTCAAAACGCGTCCAGAGTTTTGGCCGCCTCCACCGGTCTTCTGGCCCACTGTGCCTCGCCTTCCTGGAGAGTAGCCGCGCCGCCGTCGCTAGCCAATCACACGTCCAGTTCCTGCTGCTGGCTCAACACTCTGTCACTCTCGCATGACCTTCGGTAAGGGTGCGAGAGAGACAGCCTGCTCTTTGGTCTATTCAATTTGACGGCGGCGCATCTGGGCGGGAAAGAACGCGGCATGTGTATGGGACGTCCGTGGTAGATGCGTTGTTCTGCTCGGCCAGGTTCTAATTGGCGATATCCTGGTCGATCGAGACATCGATTATCGCGCTGCCTTCCGACTAAACGACAGGAAAATGTGCACTTGTCACCCAATGTGCTGCGTGAGGCAACACTGCAAAAAAGATAAATCGATTAAATCTTTTTTTTTTCACTAATCTCAGAGACGAATTCATAGCGTAGTCAAAACTGATATCACCAAGGGAATCAACCAAACCGAAAGCTGTCTGTCCGTGGTCGCCCGTTTTCGGCACACAAGATAAAAGCCTTCCACAATTTTTTTTTTTTTTTTTTTTTGAAAACCGAAGAAAAAAGCAGTGGCTTGCCTGCGGCGCGGTGCGCTCCTTGTGCAAGCCGCAGCAAGCTGCAGCAGTGCAGGCTGCTGCCGGGACGTTCCTTGGCATAAATCCATCGCGTACGGTGCCACGGCGGCACGGCCGGCCGGGCGCCGATTACGATCGAAGCCTCTGGAGAAATAGAGACAAACGTATTTCATTTTATCACATTGCCTGGAACCATGGAAACCCGTGCCGCTGGTCCCGGAGCATCGGGCCTGCCGGCGTGCAGGGCGCCCGAGTGATAGAGAGAGAGAGAGAGAGAGAGAGAGAGAGAGAGAGAGAGAGAGAGAGAGAGAGAGAGAGAGGCCGTCATCCCGCTCAGTCGTGGCTGCCGGGCCTACGCGCACAGGAGCCGCCAGGGCCCCGCCAACCCCTCGGGGCGGACCTGGCACGCCCACTCTGCCTGGACTCTTGACGAAACTCCCACTTTTCAGTCAGAGAGGTTCGTATCCCGAAAGACGCGTCAGCTGCATGCTTTATGCATACGACCCAGTTTTTAAAATTTGGTGTGCGTGGTGCTGGGTTATGAGACGGAAGGGCAGAGAAAAAAAACTGTAAAAAAATGTTTGAGTAGCGAAACAGCACTGAGCTGGCCACCCATTTGGCTGTCTGTGGCAATGCGACCATCCCACTGCTTGCACAAAGATTGCTCCCGAAATCATCGCATACACTGTTAAAAAGAAATGATGGAAATCCCGGAATCTCCGTTTCTCGAAAAGATATATTTTTCACTATAAATACCGGTCTCTGGGAACTTCCAAAAAAAATGTTAACTGTCACTACAGCTAGGAGAGCCAACTGCTTCGCAGCGATTGACAATGCGAGTCATCTAAAAACAGCCCGGCTTGCCCAAAGTCAGCAAATTTCACAAGTCTGAGAGATTTAGCACCGCCGCTGTGGTTTTGGGAAACACTGCGAAGTGTCCCTGCGGCGCTGCGGGGACTCAGACAATGCGTCGCGGTGCGTCGCGGTCCGCGGACGCCGGACGCAGCGCTGCCGAGACGACGCGCTTTGACAAGGCGGCAAGCAAGGCGGGGCTGCGAAATGACACGCCTTGTTTGGCCATAATTTACAGGACGCCAACAGAAACAACTTGACAAAAAAAGAATTAACTTAATTAAAAAGGCCAAAAATTACTACCCACACTAAATTTATTCTTTGTGCAATTGTTGTGCGTGGTCTCAAACAATTTTCCGCATGACTGCTTTTCAAAAAAAAATTTGTACGAAAATTATGAACAAATATATCGCGCGGTACAGTCTTTTTTCTGTAATCTCACGAAAACTGTGCGTTGCGTTTGGCGCCTTTAAAACCCGCACCGCGGCACTATTCGCAGGATCGGCCTCGTTGTTGAGGGCGGCAATAAGCACCGCCTTCTGCGAATAATGGCCGCCCAGCCATACGTGGCCCGGGCTAGGCTCGCTAGTGCCCGTCGGAATAAGTGGACTATTGGCAGCACTGCGTACGCCAGTGCCGCCAGTGCGCTAGTACGGACGTGCCACAATGCCGGCGTTGTTGGCCAACCTGGCCGTCGCATTCAAGCCGCGTTGCATGGCCAACATGGCCAATCTGCATTCGATCGCGCGACCTTGGTCGGGGTTTCGCAGCCAAACTTTGAGTCCGTCCATTGGCTGCCCTGCATTCCAATGTGGCGGAGACATGTAATAAAAATATACAAGCGGGGAAAAAAATATCTAAGAGAACGCGCGCGCACTCGCCGAAAAAAAATCAGTGATGTAGAAATAACGGACTTGTTGGCTCTAATTTAATCTGATTATTGGCCCCCGAAATTATCGTTAGCCGGCCGCCGGTCCTCGGCAACCCGTTTAGCTAATGACTGCCGATAGCACGCAGCGCCGTAAGCACGCGCCGAGCTGAGCTGAGCCGAGCTGAGCCGAGCCAAGCCGAGCAAATACAAACTACTACCACTGCTACAACAACTCCTCCTCCACGGCTAGACACGCTGCTCCACCGTCCGCCTACAAATTTGTCAGTCAGGCACACATAGAAAGTCCGTACCTGTGCGGCTTGATTACTAAGGTCAACTACTTACTCGGGAACGAAAACGGGTTTAAACGGACACAGTAGGGACCCGCAAGAAGACACACACACCACATGTGCGGGCAGGGCAACGCCATGGCACTAGTCGAGAGGATGTGGATGACGCGGTCATGTCACTAACCCTAAAACAGTAGTGCGGCGACATCGGACACTTTCAGTACTCGTGCATCGGACGCTAATTTAATTTTCCTCCACTAATGCGGCAAGACTGGTGGGTCGCCCCGCCCCCTTTCTGACTCCAGAGGCGAAGGCAGTCTGCCTACCTCAACGACGCAACGCACAGGCAGTGCGCATCCAGGTACACTGTATGACTGACAAGACAGCTCGACGGTGGGCTTTGCACCGCGATGACAGCCGAGCCGGTGATTCTTATTCCGTTTTTCTGCCTTCGAGACGCACGCGCCCTGTCCGTGCCTGTCGCAACGGCATGCGTGTGCCACAGTGTGCCCCGCAGTGCCTCGCAGTGCTTCTCAGGGCGAGAGATCAGATCGTCGAAACTGAAAATTATAGCTCGGGACTAGATCCCTGTCCAGCCCGGGCCGGGCGGGTAGCCGCGCGCTGCCATTGGCTGCCATTGAGGCTGCCAGACGCATAGCAGACTGATGCCGAGAGTCGTCGCTCCGTCTCTCTCGCTCCTGCACGGGACGCCCCGTGAGTGCGAGAGAGACAGCGAGTCAGGCTGCTGGAGCGGCCCAGACGGACTAGACGGACTACCGAGCACGCGCTATTTATGTTTGCAGCTCGTTCTAGCCGACTAGGACTGGCTGCTGCGGCTCTGGGCTGCGCGCTGCGCGGGCAGGTTCACAGGTTTAACGATGATTTCGTGCGCGCTCCCCTTTTTCCAGCCATTTACTTGCATTATTGCAACACACACACACACACACACACACACACACACCACACACACACCACACACACACACACACATGGGCACCATGTTTGGGCCGAGGCTGTGTGTATTGAACGCGCTGCTGCAGCGCTTCGCGGCCGTAATCATCTCTCCTCAACGAGTCTGGATCGCTTTTGTTTTCAACAGTTATTTTTGAAAAAGAAACGGATCACAGAAAATAGGTTGAGGGCGCTCTGCTCACACACACACACACACACACACACACACTCCCATACGCACACAGAGACGCGTCCAATGTGCGGATCGGCTCGCACAGGCTGAGATGCATATGTTGCTCCGATTGCTAAAGTGCTGAGCCGTACAGGGCCAAGCAAAACACGACGATCTACCGCAGCCGGGCGTGCTGTCAATACGAGAGCGGTGTGTGTGTGTGTGTGTGTGTGTGTGTGTGTGTGTGTGTGTGTGTGTGTGCAACTGCAGTGTGCGCTGCACACACATGCACTGCGAGTCGGTGCATGGTCCGGTTAGCCGCCAGCCTTTTACTTTCAACGTCTGTCACTCGGATGAGGGGTATCGGGTTTACGACTCGTCATTTCATCTATTCATTACTCGAATTACTGTCACGTGATGGGGATCGACGGGGAGGAATACAAAAAAAAATTGAGAGCCACGCAGTTTGGCATAGTGGATTAATTTTTTATTCACCTAGGCGAATGTTGTTGATATGTTTGTATATAAGAAATTTGTGATGATGAAATGAGGATGAAAATGAGATGACTAAACGAAAATGAGGATGGCGGTGAGGATGATGGTGATGTAGCGGACCAGCCGATATATATAATTTTTTGGCAGGGTAGGGGCGCGGCAACGCGATGGCAGTGTGTTCAGTCGTCGCCTCCGGTCATGACCTCCATGAACTCTGCGGCGAGAGACAAAAATTGCGTAAGTACATTCACACAAATTTTCAGGTAGGAACGTTCATTTACAACAAGTCGTTTGCGAGCGAGTAGAGCGATGCAGCCGTCTCGCGGCGCTACCCCGCGACTCGCGGTCCGTAACGGTACCCCAGGGCGCGGGGTAGCGCCAGCGGCGAAGGCGTGTGAAACCGACACGAGCCTTCGCCCGGCGTTCGGACCTCGCGGGTTTTGCGCGGACGCTGGAATCTTACCGTCGAAGTCCACGGTGCCGGAACCGTCAGAGTCGATTTCCTGGATCATCATGTCCAGCTCATCGGAGGTGACCTTGTCGTCCAGCTCCCGGAGGATCTCCCGCAGCACCTGGGTGGTGATGTAGCCGTTGCCTGCACAGAGAGCACGCCGTCAGAGCACGTCGTCAGAGCACGCCGTTAGAGCACGCCGTAGCACGGCCTCAGAGAGCACGCCCTCGGACCCCGGTCCAACGCGTGCCATTCCCAGAACTCATTTGCGGTAGGCTTTCCCCTTCCCTCCCCCGGGCCAAATGCCCCCCCCCCCCCCCCCCCCGCGGCGTCGCGACGCTGCAAGTCAGGCGTGGCCGCGGAATGCACCTGTTCCACTGCTTGGCACTTGAGGAGCACATTAAGGGGACGCGCGAGGTTGTTGAGAGGTGACAGGCCTGCGTCGTTTGGCACTTGATCGCCTCCGCGAGTGCAACCAGTGGCGCAGCACCACGGTGGGCGGAGGGGGACAAAAATCCCGGACGCGTTTTGAGCTCGAGAGTCGCTAAATGGGACTCGAACCTATCATGCGACCCCACCAATGGATTGGTGGGGTCACACGTTCAGTTCGAGTGCCATTTAGCGACTCTGGAGCTCAAAACGCGTCTAGAGTTTCGACCGCCTGCACCGGTCTTCTGGCCCACTGTGCAGGTGGGGCACGGGGCGGAGGCGGACTCACCTTCCTTGTCGTAGAGCCTGAAGGCCTCCCTCAGCTCCTGCTGCATGGTCTCGCTGTCCTCCTCAATGAGGAACCGGGAGGCCAGGGTGACGAACTCCTCGAACTCCAGCTCGCCGGAGCCTGCGGGAAAAGCAGTTTGACCGTGCGTTCTTCGCTAATTTCTAAGCGAGATTGGAGTGTTTTTTGGTGTGCCTACCGTCGGCGTCGACCTCGGCGATGATCTCCTCGAGCACCTTGTCGGTGACGCCGTGGCCCAGCATCTCGAGGATGGTGCCCACCATGGTGGTGGGGATGTTGCCGGTCTTGGCCTGGTCGAAGGCATCGAAGGCCTTCTTCAGGAGGGCGACCTGGTCCTTGGAAAGATCATCCTGCGAACAAGAAAAAAAACGCATTATTTCCGGATCTTTCTTTCCACAGGTGCGTTTCGGTGCTGATCCTCCCACGTCCCGCTCTAGCCTCGCAGCATGCCGCCGCTGTCATGGACCGAGACTCGTCACTTTTCTAAATATACCCCGCTTAGATTGGCGATAGCGGAATGAAGGCGCCCCAGAGCCGCCCCCAAAAGCCACAGCAGCCGCTTCCTCGACACCGGGCAGCTGTTTTCGAAAGCGGCTCCTCGAAAATACTCCGCACGTGACGCAAGGTTTAAAAACGGGGCGCGGGCAACCGCCATGACAGGGGCGCCATCCGTTAGCGTCCGCGGCGATTGTTCTTTGCTTTGTCATTAACGAGACATTCGCCCACCGGACAGTCAGCCGCGCAGTCGTTACTTCGATACATCGAACTATCGACAATAACAACTAGCAGTCGTTAGCGGCGGCCGCCCCATCGGACAGTCGCGCAACGCGGCATTGTCGCTTCATTCATTCGACCGCCACACTGTGGATTTGCAAGAAGACCGGTGGAGGCGGTCAAAATTCTCAACACGTTTTGAGCTTTGTCGCTAAAGCAGCGTGTGACCCCACCAATGGATTGCTCTTGCTCTCCGATCGAGGAATCCATTGGTGGGGTCACACGTTCGGTTCGAGTCCTGCATAGCGACTCTGGAGCTCAAAACGCGTCCGGGATTTCGGCCGCCTCCACCGGTCCTCTGGCCCACTGTGCTGGGAAAAGCCAAGTCCCCCTAGGCGAGTCCGCAACGTCGAGTCGGTTTCGAACGGAAGTAGCAGCTAGCAAGCCAAGCGGCCAACATACAGTGTGGTGTCGCCCACGACCCAACACGGTCCAAGAGTCACACGGTTATGCAGTCCCGCTGACACGCCTGCATCCGGGACGGCCTACGCGCCCGGCGCCCCGGGCTGCTGTCTCTCTCTCTCTCTCTCTCTCTCTCTCCTCTCTCTTTTCTCTCCTCTCTCTCCTTCCCCTCTCTCTCTCTCTCTCCCTCTCTCTCTCTCTCTCTCCCCCCTCTCTCCTCCCCCCCCCCCCCGCCCCGCCGCGGAAACCGCGCCCCGAGGGGGAAAAAGGGGGGCCGCAACCCCTTGGAACAAGGGGGGTTCCCCCCCCCCCGGCCTCCCCGGCCCCAAAAACCCCCCTTCCCTCTCCCCCCCAAAATTTTCTTTTTTTTCCCCTTTTTGGGGGTTCCCCCCCTCCCCTCCCCCCCTTTTTCCCCCCGGCCCTCCCCCCCCCCTTTTTTTTCCCCCTTCTCTTTTTTTCCCCCCCCTTTTTTCCCTCTCCCCCTCCCCCCCCTTTCCCCTTTCTCCTCCCCCTCCCCCTTCCTCCTCTCTCTCCTTCCCCCTCCCCTTTTCTCCCCCTCTCTCCCTCCTTTTTTCCCCCTTCTCCCCTCTCTCCCCTCCTCTCCTCTCTTTTTCCCCCTCTCTCCTCTCTCCTCTCTTTTCCCTTTTCCCCTCCCTCTCTCTCTCTCTCTCCCCAAAAAAGGGGGGAAAAAGGGTTCCCCTTTTTTTTTTAAAATTTTGGGGGGAAACGCCTACAAATACTTTCCCACGGCAAGTTAAAAAAGAAAACCCCCAAGATGTGATAATAATCCAGCCAGTTGGTGCTTTCTAGAGGATAAATCTACAACAACAAACCCATCAGCCGGCAACGGTCACAGTCGGGGTCCGCCAGGCTCTGGCCCAGCTCAAAAACAACCACAAAAAAAACCCCACCGTCCTCAGCGGCAACTCTGGAATGACATCTTGGCTCAAGACTTCATCCAAAACCCTCCCAGCAAACCAAAAAACCTTCAACAAGTATCCCCAAAAAATTCACAGTAAGTCAATTTGAATCGACTCACGTAGTTCTGCAAATAGCCGCGGGTCCGTTCCCGGATCCAGCATGGCGGCCGCCATAACCTCACTGACCAACAACGACCCCCAGCGGCCCTCAGCAAGACTCAACGAACGCACCCAACCAAAAAAACTCGGCAGCAGACGAACTGTGAAGCAATCAACACAAGTTCAACAAATTATGTGCCAACAAAAAAATGTGCAATAGTTTTTGAAAATACCCCAAAATGTTTCTCAAGACTCAGCATTGAGAGCCTTTCTGACATTATTTCGGGCGCTAATACCATTATGTGACCCGACTTAGTGGCGCACGAATCTGCATGTACTTGTCAAACGAAGAATGTGTCAACAAACTTTGTCAAGAAGGGGGAATAGTTTTGATTCGGTATTTTCCAGTACGAAGAAAGTTACCGAGGGCCCCAAAGTTTTAGTTTCAAATTGCCCACCTGAGTTTTTTGATGACGACCTCAAAAAACTGTTGGGGCCTTATGGTAGAATTGTTTCTGCACCATCAAAACTCCGGGTTATATTCTCATGATGATTTAAAACAGTAAATCCTGGCGCCGCTCAATTTACTAAGATACCCATACTCAAATGACCCACCCAAAAGAATTCCTATTTTCAATAA
>NW_023144622.1:7661390-7908466 GCF_012932325.1 Thrips palmi
GGCATAAATTTCTTGAAAGGTTTCGCGCGGTGGATGAGTCGACGAATGACATTCGGTTCCCACGGGTATAGGCGCCACACACACACACACACACACACACACACACACACACACGAGTTGCCATTATTCCTTCGAGCTTCTGCTGGCACTTCTAGAGTGGTCAATAAACTTGGGTGCGGCCGTCTGCAAATAACCCCCTTCCCCCTCCCCCTTCCCCTCCGATGCATCTACGTACGACATGAGCCATTCAAGCCTGTTAGCGCCATTTGTTTGTCCCCGGGGGGGCTGGGAGATAGAGAGGGAAGGAGGGGAGGGGGTGGAGGTGAGAGGAGGGGAGGGGAGGGGTAGCAGTGTGCCCGAGGTGACCGGCCGTGTGTTGTGGGTCTGGCTGCGCTGGCTGCAGCGGGTGCGTCCTTGCACGAGAAAGGCGCCGCGCGTGCCAAAACAAAGACAACAAAAGCAACAACAACAACAACAACAACAAAAAAAATTCAGATCCGCGCCTTGGCGGCTGCAGCGCCACACTTCCTGGAATGTTGCACGCGTCCCCGGCGGCGTTCTCCCCCCGCGCCTGCACTGTCGCGGGGTCGCGGGGGAGTGACCTTTGACCTTCGACCTTCACAGAAGGGCCGAAAGTTGTTGCAAGGCCTGGAATGGCCGATTTCTGTTGAAGACATTTGTTCTGCACTCAAATAAATGGTTGCCGTTCGGTGTACGGCGTGATCTTTGAAGCGTATAAGAAACTAAAAACTGCCTGGCAGGGGAAAATAAAATAAAATGAGTGCGGATGTTGGATAGTTTCGTGAACCCGACGGGCGGCTAGCTGCAGCCTTTCGCCGACGCGCACGCGCGCAGCGGACTGGTTTCGAGAGTCGTTTTCGTCGCTCTGCCTCCCTCGCACTCATGGGGCGTGCCGTCGCAGGTGCGAGAGAGCCAGAGCGACGAAAACGACTCTCGGAATGAGTCCGCCGAAGCGTGTCTCCCTCGGCGCGGCGCTCCGCGGCGAAGATGCATCGCTTTGGGGCCTTAGCGTCTTTGCGCGTCTTTGCCCGCCTCGCCCGCTTCGCCTGCTTTGCGTCCGCCGCACGTATTTATAACCTGCCACGTTCGTCAGCACGCCGCCTCTCGTCCCGCGCCTCGGCGAGCTTTACAGCGTGTTACATCGCGGTTACAGTGTTGCGGAGGAGGGAGGGAGAGAGAGAGAGAGAGAGAGAGAGAGAGAGAGAGAGAGGAGAGAGAGAGAGAGAGGAGAGGGAAGAGAGATGGTTTTTTTTCCCAAAAAATTGTGGGGTGTGTGTGTCCGTCCGTCCGCCGCTGACTACCTTGCTTTACAAAATATTTACGAGTTGGCCCCGTGTTTTCCAGACTCCCGTCCAAGGAGGTAATCCATCGTGATCCTCGCCGCGTCTGTCTGTCTGTCCGTCTGTCCGTCCCTTTTCCGTCCCGTTTGGTTGGCCGGGGGAAGAAAGGCGGGAGGACAGACGGGATGAAGGGGCGTGGGTAAAAGGGGGCCCGGCGCCGCCCAGAGCCATACATTTTAAACTTGCCCCACTGCAATGAATATGCAGGCGGCGTGATGCACTGCGATGCACTGAGAGGCTTATCGCGTGCAGCGCGCCGAGGGACACGTACCTCCGCCGTGGCCGAGCGTGCTGGCGCGCCGCACCCCATCTTCAAAGGACCGGGTTCGAATCCCGCCGCCCGCGCGCCGAATTTCGGGGAACGGAACGGATCGCAAATCTGTAATGAGAAGAGCGGTTCGTCACTCTGTCTCTCTCGCACCTCTTTGGGAGTGGCCCATGAGTGCGAGAGAGGCAGCGTGCGGTGGTTGGAAGAAAACGACCTCGATGCATCGGAGCGATTCTCACTGCGGGGCAAAGGCGGTGCAGTGCAGAGCACTTGGTGTGGGGGCATGGGGGTCACCTTAATGAGCGCGCACACACACACACACACGAACACACGCACGCATCGACAGGCCGACCCTGACCCTGCGGCGCGCGCCTTAGCGCCACGCCGCGCTGCGGGGGCGGCGGGGGGGCGGGGGGGGGGGGGCGGCGGGGGGCGGCGGGGGCGGTGCAGGGGACGGGGCCCGCTGCAAACAATGGTAGCACAACGCTCTACTGGGCCCGGGGCTGTGTAGGGAGGGGCGCTTACAGCTCGTTGGGGGCTCAGCTCGCCGCGGTGGTCGCGAGGGGTGGGGGTGGGGGGTGGGGGCACCCTGAGGTGGCGCGGGGTGGCGGAGGCGGCCCGCGGTATGGCGGAGGTCCAAGTCGTGTCCGGCAGGCCTAGGCAGGCCGACGCCGCGGCGCGTGCAGACGCCCCGCCTCGCCCCGCCCCGCCCCGCCCCGCCCCGCCCCGCCCGCCCCGCCCCGCCACGCCCCGCCCCGCTATAAAACGAACTCCATTTGAGACGATGAGAGGGTGCCTGGGAGGAACCTCTCTGTCGCTGCATTTTTATTGTGATTTTCACAGCCTTTCTTCCGAACCGCTACATCGCGTCTACGGCCGTGGACGATCGTCGCGCACCCCGAAACAGACGCACCTCCACTGCTTCATTAGCAACCGACTTGACTCGGTTTCACCAGCCGAACTGCCCGGGGCACAACACCTCTCCGCGAACCGCGGCACCGCGGGGGGTCGCCGTGTCCTGCCGTGTCCCGAACCGCGCGGCTCGGTCCGCCCCGCCCGCCACGCGCCGCCACCGCCGCTAACGTGATTTGCGGCCAATTATGCAAAAATTTGCCAAGCGGTCCATCTGGTCCGGTCGGTTTGTGTGTGTGTGTGTGTGTGTGTGTGTGTGTGTGTGTAGGTGTGTGAGTGTCTGTGTGTCTGTGTTAGTGCGTTGGCTGCGGGCGCCTTGAGACTTTGTATGAAATGGCGGGAAAACGGTCCAGGCCCGCGGTCGGCCTGCTCTAATTGATAGGTATGTTCCCCGGCTGTGTTGACAGCGCTGCCTCCCCTCCCCCTCCCCCTCCCCCACCCCCTCCCCCGACGCGGCCCCCGCGCTGCAGTGGACCGCATCCGCGCTGCCCGCCGGGCCGAGGGCCGGGCTACCTCTTGATCGATGGCGCGAATGTGTATCACATTTTTCTCTTTTTCCCTTCCTCTTCTAGGCGGCTCAAGAAAAATAACGTCTTGATATTTTTCGACATTTCTTTTCGTCACGACAGAGAAAAAGTCATCAAGACAAGTTTGTTATGCAGCGAAGGTAAAGGCCCGCTTGTCTAATCGGGCTGGCCAACGTACGCACGAAATAAATGAATGGACTCTGCAATGAGAAGGGAATAAATAGAAAAATAATTTATTGTCTCCTTTTATGGTGTACAGGTCGCGTCAGGTCTACTCTCCAACAAACTTCTTCTCCTTCTCCTCCTCGCCTCCCATCATGACGGCTAGGAACTCTGCAAAAGAGAGAGAGAGAGAGAGGTAGAGAGAGAGAGAGAGAGAGAGAGAGAGAGGAGAGAGGGAGAGAGAGAGCGGGGTTGAATTTGTTGCAAAGCTCTGCTGCAGTCTGCGGCGCTCACGGCTACGGCCCAAGTCGTCTCCCGTCTCTGTCGCTCCCGCTGCAGCGCGCTGGGCCGCCGCGAGTGCGACAGAGACGGAGCGTGCCGGGGTGGCGCTTCGGACGCACCCCTGCGACGGGGGCCTTGAAATGCATCGGCCGCGCCGCTGCCTCGGGCTACAGGTGCTGCACAGTGGGCCAGAAGGCCGGTGGAGGCGGCCGAAACTCTCGACGCGTTTTGAGCTCCTGAGTCGCTAAACAGGACTCGAATCGAACGTGTGACCCCACCAATGGATTGCTCTCCGAACGAGGAATCCATTGGTGGGGTCACACGTTCGGTTCGAGTCCCGTTTAGCGACTCTGGAGCTCAAAACGCGTCGAGAGTTTTGGCCGCCTCCACCGGCCTTCTGGCCCACTGTGTGCTGGCGCTAGCGCGCTAGCAGACCGTTTCGTCGCTCTGTCTCTGTCACACTCACGGCGCGGCCCGCAGGGGTGCGAGAGAGACAGCGCGACGAGACGGAGCGGAGTGAGTGAGTCGGATCGGGTAAATTCGCTCACCTTCGAAGTCCACAGTTCCAGAGCCGTCGGCGTCGATTTCCTCGATGATCTGGTCCATGTCGCTGACGCCGATCGTGTTGTCCAGCTCCCACAGGATCTCCCGCAGCTGGTCCGTCGTGATGTAGCCGTTGCCTGCGACAGCGCCGCGTCTCGCGTTTCAAAGACACGCCGACAACGACTAGCGGCCGAAATTCTACGCTCCAGAGTCGCTAAACAGTCCTCGAACCGAACGTGTGACCCCACCAATGGATTCCTCGTTCGGAGAGCAATCCATTGGTGGGGTCACACGTTCCGTTTGAGCCCCATTCAGTGACTCTGGAGCTCAAAACGCGTGTGGAATTTTGGCCACCTCCTTCGGTCTTCTGGCAAATCCACGGCGGCCCCGGCCGGCAGATTTATTTCTATTTATTTCAGGGGGTTGGAATCGGTCAGTCGGTCCGTGACTTTGACTGCGCCGTCGGGGTCCGTCCGTCCGAACGGCATTCGTCCGTCCACTGGCCGCGTTGTCCAATCGCGATACACGCGTGTGCCAATGCCCCCCCTCCCCCTCTCGCGGAGCGCTTTAACGTCGCCATTGCCGAAGTGGCGTGACCCACATTTGCCTATTGCAGCTGCATGACATTGTCGGCAGTCAGCGCCAGTGCGGAGCCGAGGCGCCCTCCGTCTCTCTCGCACTCGTGGGGCCCGACCTGAGAGAGGAGAGAGGGAGAGAGAGACGAGAGAGAGAGAGACAGAGAAGAGACAGAGACAGAGACAGAGAGAAGAGAGAGAGAGAGAGAGAGAGAGAGAGAGAGAGAGAGAGAGAGAGAGAGAGAGCACATCCAACTCACCGTCTCTGTCGAAGAACAGGAAGGCTTGTCTGAGCTCGTCCCGCAGTTTGTTGGGGTCCTCTTCCACGATGAACCTGGAGGCGAGTGTGGCGAAGGCATGGAAGTCCAGCTCGCCCGTGGCTGCGGCACACACATCGCTGGTTAGGTTGCACTTAAGTACCTGTTGAGCTTTTTTCTTGAAAAGTAGCGAAGGTAGCAACCCGGATACTCAGTAACTTATAGCCACTTTCTGCATATTACGAACTAATTTCTCAGTTCTTTAACACATTTGTATCGCACTGCACTGGAAAATAGCTCAGTATTGTGGCTGCACAGCGTTCCTCTGAAAGAATTTGATGGCGCAGGGGTGCGCCCAATTTTCCGTGTGGCGCCTTTGAGAGTGGCGCTGTGCTCCAGAAAACAGGAGACCGCCAACGCCAAGACAGGGCGAGAGGGCGCCGAAGCGCCGGCCGGGGTGGCGACCGCACTGCCACGCGCGTCGGTTGGGCTGCCCGCCCCCCAGGCGCTCACTCCCCCCTCACTCTACTCACCCCAGGTGTCCACCTCCTGTATCATCTGCTGGATGGCGATCTTGTTGAGGCCCGCCCCGATCTGCTCCATCATGTCGTAGATCTCGTCCGTGCTGATCTTGCCGGTCTTGCCCTTGTCGAAGCCCTGGAAGACCCGCTCCAGCACTGCAAGCGAGGCGAAGCAAGTGGTCACGACCGCACGACAACAACAACAACAATAACAACACAGCCTAAGTAGCAGCGGCCAGCGGCCGCGTTCCAATCCACAAATCGGTCGACTTACTCTTCACTTGGGACTTGGTGAGCTCCTCGACCTGCAACCGGAAGCGGAAACGGGGAATGAGCCGCTGGAGCGGAGCGGGAAAACGGGGCGTCTTCGAACGGCCGCCTAACAGGGACCGCACAGTGTGCCAGAAGACCGGCGGAGGTGGCCAAAATCCCGGACGCGTTTTGAGCTCCAGAGTCGCTGAATGGGACTCGAACCGAGCGTGTGACCCCACCAATGGATTCCTCGTTCGGAGAGCACTCCATTGGTGGGGTCACACGTTCGGTTCGAGCCGCATTTGGCGACTCTGGAGCTCGAAACGCGCCTAGAATTCTGGCCGCCTCCACCGGTCTTCTGGCCCACTGTGGACCGGAGCCTTGCCCCGGTGGCGTTTTTTCCGGGCAAACTCACCATGGTGACGGCGAAAGGTTATCCCGTCGGTGTCAACGGCTTGGAGGCGCGAGTCAAAGTGGAGGTGGTTCGTATCAATCAGCCCTGCCTGGGGGAGGGAGGAGGGGAGGGTGGGGGGAGGGGCGGGGAAGTGACATGCGAGGGCGCTGCAGGTCACCCGTATAATTAGCGAACCCTACCCTTGACCCTTGGAGGGGCTGTACGCTCATTGACATCGGGGTGGGGGCGCACCTGCCGCAAACAGAGTGGCAGGCTGGCGCCGTGTGTTCCGTGTGACTTCCCTGTGCGTGCTTACCCCTTGAGGGGTACGTTCATAGCGGGACCACCGGGCGCGATGGTTGTACCCCATGGGGGGTACATTCATGGCGGGACCACCGGGTGCGATGGTTGTACCCCATGGGGGGTACATTCATGGCGGGACCACCGGGTGCGATGGTTGTACCCCATGGGGGGTACATTCATGGCGGGACCACCGGGTGCGATGGTTGTACCCCATGGGGGGTACATTCATGGCGGGACCACCGGGTGCGATGGTTGTACCCATGGGGGGTACATTCATGGCGGGCCACCGGGTGCGATGGTTGTACCCCATGGGGGGACATTCATGGCGGGACCACCGGTGTTCCCGGAATGGGCTTAGGCCATGTAGGTGGTTTAATCACCATTATGAGAGAGTTTACTTGTCATAGACTGGGATACCATCACGGAGCGATGGTTGTATAACGCGGATTGGGGCATCATACAGTTATACGAGGTGTACCATGGCCGTAAAACATTGATGGCCCTACTGCAAGGTTCTCCTATAGGACATATTGGGACACTAACAGTTTAACTATGAACATATGGCCACCAAACGTGTTGATTTCTAAAAACGCCATAAAAGAGCGTAATATACTTACAGTGCCAACCTTGGATGGTTTACATGGGTATAGTCACGCTGGTACTCACCGGGGCGATGGTTGTACCCCATGGGGGGTACATTCATCATGCGACCACCGAGCGCGACGTTTGTACCCCATGTGCCTCCTCGAAAATAGAGATTTTTGGAACCCATAGTTGCAGGATAACTGTTAGTAACTGCTCAAAATAATGCCGTCACCCAAACAGTAAGCAGAATTAAGTCGTTATTACGCGTTATCTACCGGGTTTGTTTTTTTTTGGCGGTGGCTGTACCCCGGTACATTGCATCGTGTGGTACATCCATCGTCCCACATCTAGTTGCCGTCAAACGCCCTAGCGTTCTCAAGACCCTACCCTTTCATGCCCTTCATTTGACCTCAACGATTTTTGGGACCAAACTCCCACATTTGGTCAAAAAGTGATTGAATCTCCGAAGGCGGGAAATCGTTTCCCTCGACGGGGCCGTATTCTTTGGAGCTCTCTTCAGCGTGTCGCGGTGCCAGTATTGCCCTCGAGTGGCAACCCACATTTTCACAGTGTGGGGCGCCCCGTGTTGTTTCTGTTGGCAGCATTGGCGGGGCTGCCCTGCGAGGCATCTCAGGCACGACGGGGACCGCCCGCCTGCGCCAGCTACCCTCCAACACTGTCCGGGCCAAACTACTATCTGTGACGTTCCTTTTCGGTTTCAAAATATTCTTATTTCCCACTTGGCTCCCGTCGGTGTAGGTAAACAAGGTGACAAAAAACTATGCTTACTTCAGAAAAAAATGTTTATTTTAAGAAAATTTTGATTAGTACACTAAACATTTTATTTTGTTAGGAATGCATATTAGACAGAAATTTATTCTTGATCAGCTCAACCGCGGCCGATTCGGGTGGTGGATTCTTGTGATGAAATTCCAGCAGCTGGGTTTCTGATGGTGTAGGTGCGGCCTGCGGCGTGCATTCAGTCGTCCCCGCACATGACTGCCATGAACTCTGAAATCCAGAAGAACGCAAAGACTGAGACAAAAGGAAAATAAATGGATTTATCGGATTTAAATGTAAATGGTTCATTTGATGGCTGCGTTTCGATTAATCGATCCATCGATATCCGACCGGATCGGACGCACCTTCGAAGTCCACGGTGCCGGAGCCGTCGGCATCGATCTCCTCGATGATCTGGTCCATGTCCGAGGCCGTGATGGTGTTGTCCAGCTCCCAGAGGATCTCGCGCAGCTGCTCCGTGGTGATGTAGCCGTTGCCTGTCCGACACCCAAATGAGTCACCGGCACACCACAAAAGTAGGCAAAATTTCTCACAATAGGCCAGTGTTAAAAGGGCTGCAGCGGGCAAGTTCTCGAGAGAGATATTGCCTAGTAGGCAGGCTGAGGTTGGCAACCCTTGCGACTCTGGTATATCGTGGGAATACGACTTCCGTTTCTGTTATTTTTCTGAAGTTTTCACGATCATTTCAGAGCTCACCTTCTCTGTCGAAAAGCAGGAAGGCCTGCCGCAGCTCGTCCCGCATCATGGACGTGTCCTCCTCCACCATGAACTTGGCCGCCAGGTTGGCGAACTCCTCGAACTCCAGCTCGCCCGATCCTGTCGGCACCGGCAGTCAGACACCCCGCTCCTCCAAGCCCGCCCCCAACGTGGTGCAACTCACCGTCAGCGTCCGCCTCGGCGATGACCTGCTTGAGCGCGTTCCCGGAGACCTTCTGGCCGAACATCTCCAGGATGGGGCCCACCATGTCCGTGCCGATGCAGCCCTTCTTCTCGGTGTCGAACGAGTCGAACGCCTTCCGCAACACTGTCGGCACGCGCCAAGATTTTTGTTTACTTTTCCTGTGCCATTTCTTTCTATACACATCACTTGGAATTTCGGCACTGCCATGGAGCAATACTCACTCGCGATCTGCTGCCTGTCGAGGTTCTCCTGCCAAGAAAGAAACGGTGATTCGTCACTTTTCTGGGTCGCATTCTGGGACATTGTTGAGCTGGAGCCAGCGCGTCCTCGACGCCGAGGTCCGGGTTTCGGTGACCGGAGGGTCCTCGACGCCGAGGTCCCGGTCCCGGTCCCGGTGACCGGAGGGTCCTCGACGCCGAGGTCCGGTCCACCGGTGACCGGAGGGTCCTCGACGCCGAGGTCCCGGTCCCGGTGACCGGAGGGTCCTCGACGCCGAGGTCCCGGTGACCGGAAGGTCCTCGACGCCGAGGTCCCGGTGACCGGAAGGTCCTCGACGCCGAGGTCCCGGTGACCGGAGGGTCCTCGACGCCGAGGTCCCGGTGACCGGAAGGTCCTCGACGCCGAGGTCCCGGTGACCGGAGGGTCCTCGACGCCGAGGTCCCGGTGACCAGAGGGCCCTCGACGCCGAGGTCCCGGTCCCGGTGACCGGTCCAGCGCGCGCCGTCCTCGCGGGCCTCGCGGGCCTCGCAGTACTCACCATGGCTCGGCCGGCACCTGCCCGTCAACACGCTGCTCTGCCGCGCTGCTCTGCCGGGCGGTGCGCGCTGGCGTGGCTGGCCTGTTGCTGCGCACGGCTGATCTGTCAGCGCTCGCAAAGCTTGCAGCCTGCTTGCAGCCGGCCAGAAATACGACCAACAATCAGCTGTACTTGATTGTTTCAGGGGCAGCACTGCTCTGCACCGCACGGCACCGCACTGCACGCCGCACGCGTTCCGTGCATCGCCAGCCTAAGTGGGCCGGGGCGGCCGGGCGGTCAAGATCGGGGCGGCGTTCGAGGCGGCCGCACAGTGGGCCAGAAGACCGGTGGAGGCGGCCAAAAGTCTAGACGCGTTTTGAGCTCCAGAGTCGCTAAATGGGACTCGAACCGAACGTGTGACCCCACCAATGAATTGCTCTCGGAACGAGGAATCCATTGGTGGGGTCACACGCTCGGTTCGGGTTCTATTTAGTGACTCTGGAGCTCAAAACGCGTTCAGAGTTTTGGCACCTCCACCGGTCTTCTGGCCCACTGTGCGGCTCGCGCCATCAGGTACACGAGAGTGAGAAGACTCCTGTAGCACCGTTCATGGACCAGGCCTTCTGGCATACGCGGTGCCGCGGTGCCGGCAGCGGGGCGCCTGCAGAGCCCAGGACGGCAACCCTCGCTGCATTCGTGCGGCATGGGCGGCCTACCCCTCGCGGGGGAGAGAGCGCAAGGCGCGGGGACACGAACTGAAAGAAACTCGCCAGACTGCTGAGTACAGAACGAGGGACTACAAAACACATTCATTTATTTCATTAGCAATAGTCAATTTAAAAAGAAGAAAAAAGTTGAGTGATATTTGGTAGATGAGATTCGCGATTTGAACAGCCGTTTTTTATTCGGAAGCCCCGCTCTAGTCGTCTCCACACATGACGGCGATGAACTCTGCAGCACACAAAGAGGTCCGGGTTTCACTCCACTGCAAAAGCTGATGCCAAACCGGCGTCCTCGTCGTGCTCTGCCTCACCCTCGAAGTCCACGGTGCCCGAGTCGTCCGCGTCGATCTCGTCCATGATCTGGTCCATGTCCGAGGCCGTGATGGTGTTGTCCAGCTCCCAGAGGATCTCGCGCAGCTGGTCCGTGGTGATGTAGCCGTTGCCCTCGCGGTCGAACAGCAGGAAGGCCTCCCGCAGCTCGCCCTTGATCTTCTCCTTGTCCTCCTCTATGAGGAACCGGGCGGCCAGGATGCAGAACTCGTCGAACTCGAGCTCGCCCGATCCTAACAAGCACACCGACCATTTATTTCAACAATGTTTTCATTTCTTTTCTATGTTAAAATTTTTCCATGTTTAAATTTTTCTTTGTTTAAATTTATTTATGTCTAATTTTTGTCTATGTTTTTTCTTTGTTCATTTTTTTTACAATGTTCAATTTTTTTACGATGTTCAATTTTTTTTACGATGTTCAATTTTTTTGCGATGTTCAATTTTTTGCGATGTTCAATTTTTTCCGATGTTCATTTACGATGTTCAATTTTTTTGCGATGTTCAATTTTTTACGATGTTTAATTTTTTTTAATGTTCAATTCTTGTTTATGTATTTTTAAGTAGTGCAAGAGTGCTCACCGTCCACGTCCACCTCGTGGATGACGTCCCACAGCACCTTGCCGCTCAGCTTGTGGCCGAACAGCTCCAGGATGGAGGACACCATGTCCGTGTGGATGCAGCCCTTCTTCTCCTTGTCGAAGGAGTCGAACGCCTTCCTCAGCACTTGCAGCAAAAGAAAAAAAACATTTCTGGTTTTCTGCTGACCGCACACACTCCTGCTTTTCGAAAAGCGATAAGCGGGCCGCACGCGGACCAGAGAGAGGAGTCCGCGCCACATTATCTCTCGTTTTGACTAATTAGCTTTGCTACATTTTATGTCTACTCACTGCTAATCTGCTCCTGGGTCAGCTTGTCCTCCTGCGCAGCAGTGTGTTTGTCGATGGGTCGGCTCCGACGCGGCGTAGAAACGCAAAGAGTACGAGACAGTCACAAACAACTTGACAAACAACACTATTTTCGGTCGAAATTTCGACTAAAAACGGCCATTCAGATGGAATTCTGGCGAGTGGTTCGCGTTCTTAGGGGCAAGGCGTGCAAACCTGACATTTATTGAGATTTTACGAGTCCGTATCTCGCACAGGGCTAGAGATAAAACGAGCCATGGATATGACATGCATGACTTTTTAAAATCTCCAGCCGTTTACGAGAAGAAACTCCAAAAATCGCTCGAATGAAAGGTAATTTTGCACACTCGACACTATCGTACTTACGCCATCGTCAGCCATGTCCACGCGCGCGTGTGTGTGTGTGTGTGTGTGTGTGGCCGGCAGGAGCGATCGGTACAAAAGTTAGCAGCAGACTGGTGCTCGGTCCTCGCGGGGGGCGCCTCGGGCTGCCGTTATAACCAGCAGTAGCCGAC
Organism: Thrips palmi; assembly: GCF_012932325.1. NCBI lineage: Eukaryota > Metazoa > Arthropoda > Insecta > Thysanoptera > Thripidae > Thrips > Thrips palmi. The sequence continues at coordinate 7,673,243 of NW_023144622.1, forward strand.
AGTGATCGTTTGCTGTCACAATTAGACGGACAGGCATTTTTATTGCGTGGTCCGTGCCAAGCCGAAGCGCGACGCAGAGCATCGAAGAGCATCGAACGGGCCCAGCCCAATCGGCCGGAGCCAGCCAAAGAGCCAGCGCTGCTGGGACTGGTGGGCGTGTTGGAGGGGTTGCCTAGCCTGCCGGCGCTGCGCTGGCGTGCCGCAGTGAGCCGTGAGGGTAGGCCACCCGTCTGACACGGCAGAACTGGAGCTTATCACACAGCGCTGTGGTCGAGCTTGCATATGTGCAGTGGGAAAGTATTGGAGGCCACCAGGAAGTAAAGACGCCGAGGATAAAATAAAAATTTCATTTATTGACAGGGACTCATTTACACACACCGCTTCAACTCCGAGGCATGCGTGTGTCTTCTCACAGGCACGGCCGGCGAGAGAGGCTTTGCCGGTCCGATGAGGCGACCACGATACACCGGTATCAGTGGTAAAGTGGCAAAAGAACTGACCCCGCCAACAACGCACGCATCGTGTGGAAAAGGCTCTCTAGCGCGAAAGCCTCGGGCCAGTCAGCATGTGGTCGAGCGTCTGTACCGCTTGACCTGCGAGCGGCACGCTCGAGATATAGAGAGAGAACGCTGCGACCGGAATTCGGAAGACTTTGGTAACTAACATCCCACCGGACCCGCGGCATGGTATGGCACATTCTTGACATTTTACTAGTAACATCCAACCAATTCAAACAAGCAATATAATAATTCTTGGCTCGAGATTGACAGTTTTCACAAAAATGTTGAATGGGCAATAGCATAGAAGCCCCTGGCAAGAACGCTGAAAGACTACACTAAATACAGCGATTGGACTTAAATAAATATCACAGCATTTGCTAACGGCCGTCGGTCCGGTGGCCTCAAACTTCCTTCTAACAATTAGCGTTTGGGCGTTTGGTGATGGCGAAACGAACACACTGGCAATGAAGCTTTTAACTCTTACGGCGGGCCTAGCCGCTTGTATCAGATTCAACTTGTTCCCTGTTCCATTTCCTTTGACAAAATTCAAAAATGGAAATCAAAAATGCAAAATCACGCCCGTCCGTCGAAAATCTCACAGCGCAAATGATAACATTATGTAAAACCAATCTTCATTAAGCAACATCACAGACACATTAAAATACAAATTTCATGATTAAAAAATAAATAAATAAAAGTAGACACTGCAGCCGCCTAGGCATAGGCACGGCGCGCCAGTGAAAAAAGTTAAGTTTGCGTCAATCGAGACGATACAAACTGTCGACCCATTAAAATATTCTTAAGGTATAATACTGACTAAGCAGAGTGGAAATGAGTGGGCTATCAAAGTAGTTTGGTCCTGTGAGATACGTTGGTGACGGGCCTCCGTCCACCAGGCGCTCGAAAACGAACAATTAGCTTATGGCAAAAAAAGGCTTTCAAAAAATGGCTTTGGTCGGAGGGGGAACCCCGTACAGTAAACAACAACAACATCTCGAGGGGAAGTCCGCTGCTGCTTCAGCCAGTCTCGATACAACAACAGCAACAACAGCGATGCCGAGCGACACTCGTCGGGAGCGTCAACCCAGTGTCGAGGGCGTGGAAGCCGGGCCGGCCGGTGCTAAACGAAGGTGAGGTTGAAGGACCGATGCTCCGGCCGCCTGGGTTCGGAGCGTCGAACCCAGGCCGCTTCATTGAGCCTGCTTATCTCGCTGGCAATCCAAGGCCGCGGCGTAGAGTAGGCCTCGAGCCTCGCTGTTGCCACCCGTCGGCCAACGGTCGGCCAACGGTCGGCAGCAGCAGGGATCCGCAGGGATCGCTCGGGGATTTGTCAAGGAACGGTGTCTGGTTTTCGGTTCGGCGGATCCGGCGGAGCAAAACAAATGCGGACTTTCTGAGTTGTCTAGTCCTCGCCGTAGGGGGTCCCGTTCAGCTTGAGCAGCATGAAGGCGCAGGCGAGCAGGATGGTGCCCAGCAGGTCGGCGCACGCCGTCAGGTAGGGGATGGTGGAGTTGTCCGGGTCCAGCTTGCGTCGCCACATGAAGTGCGCCAGCAAGTGCGTCAGGTACAAGATGATCATCACCTGGGGGACAGACACACGGTTACTTCAAAATGGCATTAAAATAGAAAAATTTCAAAAACTTGATATTGTTTTTGAAACATTGGCTGAGAGGATTTTGCCGGGGGCTCACCTGTAAGAGCACGACGACCAGGTACGCGACCATGAACTCGAAGGTGATGGTGGAGTGCATGCCGTTGTGGATGTAGTCGGCGATGACGGCGAACAAGGCCTGGCCGGGCAGCGCCACTGCGATCAGCACCCGGGCGGACTTGGCGGAGGGCACTGCAAAAATAGGAAGGAAAATGAATGAGCAAAATGACAACACGGGTGGGCATCCCTGAGTAAACAAAGCGCTTTTCCTTTGCCGTTGGCATTCCACAACAAAAACAGTGTCCTGGTTTCCCAGGCGCACCCTGGATAAACAGGTTATTTTTCCAGGGTGGGCCTGGAAAACCCGGACACTGTTTATGCCGTGTCCTTCCCCCAGATTTTTTTTTTTTTGCGACTTCTGATTTTTCGGAACGGAAGAAAGAGCGTGACAGCGCAGACACTCACCGCCGTAGAACAGGGCCTTGATGGGGGAGACGCACATGGGCGAGTGGTCCGACAGCACCCCCATGACGCTGGTGGAGTGCAGCATGGTGGCGGTGCGCGACGCCTGCACGCTCGCCAGGTTGCCGCCGATGCCGTTCACGATCGGGTTGAACAGCACGAAGCCCTTGAAGTCGCCCACCACCTTGTCGAGGACGATGCCTCCAAGCCTAGAGAGAGAGGAAGTTATTTTAATTTTAAAAAACAAAGTTCAAATTTTAAAAACGTAATTTTTTTAAATCTAAAAACAGCAGCAGAGAGCGGCAAACTGACCCGCTGATGAAGAGTGCGGACAGCACTGGCGTCCAGCCCTGGCGGAGCACGACGGCGGTGTGCTTGTGGCGGAGCGCGAGCCACACCCAGAACGGCAGCATGAGCAGGAAGCCGACGATGATGAGGATGAACACCCACCACATGGTCTCTGCGGGGAAAACAAAGCATGTATTTCAAAAACACGCCCACGCCGCAGCGGGTCAGAAGTGGCCAGAAGACCGGTGGAGGCGGCCAAAATTTTTAGACGCGTTTTGAGCTCCAGAGTCGGTAAATGGGCCTCCAACCGACCGTGTGACCCCACCAGTGGATTGCTCTCCGAACGAGGAATCCATTGGTGGGGTCACACGTTCAGTTCGAGTCCTGCTTAGCGACTCTGGAGCTCAAAACGCGTCTAGAGTTTTGGCCGCCACCGCTCCGCGTTTCCCAGTGTGCCGTCGCCCTGACTGACCGTGGATGAGGAAGAAGGCGTTGGAGAGCGTGCTGAGCACGGACAGCGACACGATGTCGCCGAAGCTGCCGGCCATCAGGCACACCACGTTGTCCGGGTTGATGTTGAGGCGGTGCGAGGCCACGATCAGAGCCATCATCAGGGAGTCTGCGGGGCATGGACAGGTTCAATCAGCCGCCAAGTTTTCCCGCTTTTTTCGCGCAGTTCGGCGAGGGTCCGGGCGGGGCGTGGGAGTCGCCGTGGCGTGCGCGCCGCGCGTCTGATAGCGCCGCCAGGACCGCGACCACCGCGACGACGTGCGTCACCGGGACCACTTGACGGCACGCCCTTCTTGTGCTTGCGCGGCGTGTGCATGCGGCGCGTGCACAATGATTGTACTTGAGCGCGGTGGCGGCGCGGTCCCATGAGTCCGCGACGTGTGTTTTGGGGCCGACGCCGCCGCCGGTATGACTCCGTGTCGCCGGTGTCACTCCCAAATTCCCACCCACTTATTTTTATTTCTCGCGCATAGCATCGCCCCGAGGCGGGGACCGTCCGCAAGCGGCGAGGAAAATTTTACGGTGGACGCGCAGGACGAGCCGAACCTTTCCACAGGTGAAGTACAGCGGAGGAAAACAGCTCCACAGTTATGTATCGTTTGGTTGTTGAACCATGAGGATTTCCCTGTCGTCTCCCTCCTCCGCTCCCTCCCTCTCCTCCCTCCCTCTCCTCCCTCCCTCCCTCCCTCCCTCCTCCCTCCTCCCTCCTCCCTCCTCCCTCCCTCCCTCCCTCCCTCCCTCCCTCCGCCCCCTCATGCAAAAGTCACAGAACCAAAACGTTGAAATAAATATACGACTTATGGTGTAAGCCGAAAAGTCCCTAGTTTGTTGGCGGCTGCCGGCCGTGCTCATGCCGGCCCCTGGATGACCCAGAATCACCGCCACACTGCCATTGTTTGTCACCGTCGCGAGGCTCTGCGCCGTAAAGCTCGTCGTCTGGCGCTCCAGCTCTTTATCTCGCGGCGCCACAGGTAGCGTCGCTCTGTCTCGCTCGCACTCACGGGGCGTCCCGCAGGGGTGCGAGAGAGACGGAGCGACGGGGCACTCGACGGTGTCTCCGCGGCGTGGCGTGGCGGTGGCGGGTAATAGCGCCCTCAAATAATCGGTCACACGTTTCGCTTCGCGCCAACTTCTTTTTCCAATCCGAATCCAGGCGTCTTTTGTAAACGGACAGCGCTACGGGCAGTATGGGCACATGACAAAAAAGTGAGGAAATCCAATTTCAAACCAGGTCGCCTCATGCATGCACAGGCTCGCCGTTGGGGAGATACGGACTGCTCGAGTTGGAATGTCCCGGTAAACATCATGTTGACTTCGCTCTTCTAGAGGATGACGAAGGGGCGGTCTTCCAGGGCAAACGACCCGCCGCTGCATTTCGCAAGGTGTATTCTCAGTGACGGCGGCCGGGCCGCGACGGGCCGCCCCCGCGAGTCGCGTCGGGTCGTCCGGACACACTCGTACGCCTCGCCCCGCCCCGCACAGTGGGCCAGAAGACCGGTGGAGGCGGCCAACGCGTTTTGAGCTCCAGAGTCGCTGAATGGGACTCGAACCGAACGTGTGACCCCACCAATCGATTCCTCGTTCGGAGAGCAACCCATTGGTGGGGTCACACGTTTGGTTCTAGTCCCATTTAGCGACTCTGGAGCTCAGAACGCGTCTAGAGTTTTGGCCGCCGCCGCCGGTCTTCTGGCCCACTGTGCCCCGCCCACTCGCGCCCGCTTATCAAACCCTTCCCTATGAACACGAGAGACACATTCGGCAGCGCCCCCTACTCCTCTTATCACCGACCCACGCGGCAACAGAGTCGCACTGGCCACCGCTGCCCGCGGACCAAACAGAACCTCCGCGTCAGGCCAAATTTATTTATTACTGGCCGGCGGTCGGCTGATCGGATCGGGGGCAGCGCAGGCCAGCGAGACGGATGCAGTGTAGGCGCCCTCCGCGGCACGAGCTGCCGATAGCGCGGCGCGACGCGGCGTGCGCGATGACGTGCCACAGTGGGCCAGAAGACCGGCGGAGGCGGACAAAACTCCAGACGCGATTTGAGCTCCAGAGTCGCTAAATGGGACTCGAACCGAACGTGTGACCCCACCAATGGATTGCTCTTGGAACGAGGAATCCATTGGTGGGGTCACACGGTCGGTTCGAGCCCTGTTCAGCGACTCTGGAGCTCAAAACGCGTCTGGAGTTTTGGGCGCCTCCACCGGAGGGTCGACGGCGAAGGGAACTCACCCAGCACGAAGCACGCCGTGGTGGCCGTGGTGACGGCGGACGCGGCCATGAGCAGGGCGTGCCGGTAGTCCGGCAGGCCGTCCATGAACACGCTGACGGTGATGGCGAAGGCGGCCGCCGTGAGCGACGCCACGATGGACTGCACCTGCACCAGGGCGATGTTGCTCACGAACAGCTTCCAGCAGTTCTTCCACGTCTTGAGGTTGCCGAGGTTGGCCTGCGTGCACAGCCTGGAGGCCAGGCACGTGTCCAGGTTGCCCTTGAGCCCCACCAGCGACGGCACCAGGATGAACAGGGCCTTGATGTGCTTGAACACCTCCCAGTCCTCCACCGTGCCGAGCAGCAGGCCGGCGCCGATGGTGCCCACGCCGGCGATGAGGAAGGGGACGGTGACCTGCAGCGACAGCCAGTACCACGTCTCCTTGGGCGGCGAGTACGGCTGGTACGGCAGCAGGTCCGTGGCCGTGACGGTGGACGACATGGACTGCAGGGAGCCCACGCCGGGGGAGGGCGGAGTCTTTGGCTGCAGCGGGGGCGCCTGGCCCCCCTCAGCCAGGATCTCGGCACTCGACCCCATCACGCCGTAGCCAAGGTGCAGCTCCGTATCCATATCTGGAAGCAGAAGGTCGCGGGTTCAAATCCCAAGGTCCTCGTAGCTTTTTTTAAGGCACCGAATAGCCTTTACGAAATTCGGAAAATCGGTGCACTTTTCAAACAGGTATAACTCTGTGTGATAGACTAAAAATGAAACGCTCAGCTCTTAATTAGCAATGTTTTTTCTTGCAAATTGGCGCACTTTTTGTTGGTCGATGGGGAGGGCGCGTCCGTGGCTGGTCGGTAGGCCTGGCCGCCCGCCTCGCCCCGCCCCGCCCCGCCAGGACGCCATGCCCGGCTAGGGCGTGCCCTATCTCCCTTGTCAATGAATCGCATACCAGACGAGGCTGAGGGGGAGGGAGGGAGGGGGGGCGCCTGGGCGACGGTGCCGGGCGCCGTGCCACAAAGACATCCATCGGTCAAGAATACACTCGCTATCTCGCTCGCTCCGCTGCGCACGGTCGTCCCTTCTCTCTCCGTCTCTCTCTCTCTCTCTCTCCCCGGGATGATCCTTGGTCGGTCAGTGTCCTGCCGCGCCTCATACATACATGCACATGCCGATCTCGCCGCGGTGGTGTAGGGTTCCAAGTCTCTTTTTATTTTTTCGGGGGAAGAGAAACGCTTTGCTGTCACGGTTTAAACGGCACTTTCCACAGGGCTTATCTAACGCAGACGCGCAGCCGATCCGCGCGGGGCGGCACACTGGTGGCTCACTTGGTGGCTCACTGGTGGCACACTGGTGGTACACGGGTGGTACCTGGTGGTACACTGGTGGTACACTGGTGCGACGCGGCCAGGGCGTGACACCATGATCCAGTGCGAGGCATATCGCGCGCGGCTCCTGTCACGGGTATTTCGAATTTAAAACCAAGAGCGTTGCCATGAAAGATCGTTGCTACCACATTAATTACCAGAGTATTGCAGCGTCACACAGTGGGCCAGAAGACCGGTAGAGGCGGCCAAAACTCCAGACGCGTTTTGTGCTTTAGAGTCGCTAAATAGGGCTCGAACCGAACGTGTGACCCCAGCAATGGATTCCTCGTTCGGAGAGCAATCCATTGGTGGGGTCACACGTTCGGTTCGAGGCCTGTTTAGCGACTGTGGAGCTCAAAACGCGTCTAGAGTTTTGGCCGCCTCCACCGGTCTTCTGGCCCACTGTGCGTCACAGTACGTCACAGCTCAGTGTCGAACCGAGCCACCCTCTGGACCAGGAAGAGCCAGTGCGACAAAGCCTGGCGTGCCTGCCGTCTCATTCAGAACCAGTGCTCCGTCTCTGTCGCACCCCCTGCGAGCCTGCGGGCCGCCCCACGAGTGCGAGAGAGACGGAGCGACGGAGTTTCGGAACCGGCCGCCTTGCCGCCCCCCATTTCTTTTGTTCCTGCCACTCCCTCATAACCAGGCGGCCAACCGGCGCCGGGGCGGCCGAGGCGTGGGCGGCGCGTCGACGCCGAGGTCCCGGGGATGCAATCTCGATCTCAATCAGTGCTGAGCACCTGCCGGCAGTGTAGTGGCGGCACCGATAACCGATAGGCCGCCGGCCCTAAGGACATCGGTCCCACACTGTGGTGCCACCGGCCACGGCCGCCATACGGGGCGTTCCGCGACCGCCGGCGCTTTGCGTTTCCGCGATCTGTTGTCTCTCTCGCGCCCCTGTGGGGCGCCCCACCAGTGTGGGAGAGACAGAGCGACCGCGGAGCCAGTCCATATGCATCTCTCGACCAACCTTTCGACCCTCCCTTGCCAAATTTAGGCAAGAGACAGCGCCACGCACAGTGGGCCAGAAGACCGGCGGAGGCGGCCAAAACTCTAGACGCGTTAGCTCCAGAGTCGCTAAATGGGACTCGGGCCTCTCCTCGTTCGGAGAGCAATCCATTGGTGGGGTCACACGTCCCGTTCAAGCCCTGTTTAGTGACTCTGGAGCTCAAAACGCGTCGAGAGTTTCGGCCGCCTCCACCGGTCTTCTGGCCCACTGTGCCACGCCATGCCTGTGTCGACTCACTTCTCTGCACGTAGGTGCCCCTGAGGTCCGGGAGGTCCAGGCCGGCCGCGGTCTTCCTGCTGCCCCGCATGGCTGTCGCCAAGGCTGTCGGCCTGGTCGGTCGGTCGGGTGGACGACGGGACGGCACATGCACAGGTTGCGGCGTCGACAGGCCGCCGCGGGTGCGCCACTCACATTGGCCCTTACAGTGGCGCGTATCGCCGGCGCCGCCACCGGTCGTGGCTCGTACCGTCGGAAAAGTACCGTTCGTCCGTTTCGGACGGTCCCGCGCATCCCATAAACTTGAGCGGCGTCACATGCGGTCACATGTCCTGCCACGCCTTCATATCAGTTTTTTGTGTGTGTGGGTGTCTCCGAAGTCTCGAACCCTCCACATTGCATCAGCCGGCACAAGCACAGCCCAATTTGCGGGCAGCGAACTGCTGGCCCGACTGTCCATATCTCGGGCGGCGGAGTGCGGCGGAGTGCGGACTGAGGAGGCCTCACACCACTTAAACTGTGTGCAACAAGTAGCAGGCCGTCGTCAAGCCAATCGGGAGACGCGTGCCGACGGACGGGCAGACAGACAGACAGACAGACAGACAGACAGACAGACAGACAGACAGACAGACAGACAGACAGACAGACAGACAGGACGTCACGTCGCGAGCCTGTCTGGGCACCCAGACGACCACAGTGACGACGTTGACGACGGCGGTCAAGGATAGGCCGGCGCTAGGTCAGAGACGCGAGGTCAAAGACGGGGTCGTGGACGAGGTCGCGGCCGAGGTCTCCGCCAGGGCGGCGCGGCGGCGGCCTCCGCCAATGTCCAATGTCTGCTTCCAGTGCGGGGCGCGCGGACTGTAACTGCCGCGCCCGACGCCGCGGATGGCCGCTTCTCGCGAGTGTCTCGCACGCCGCGGTCGCGAGGCGCGGAGCGCGGAGCTTTGCTGCATCAGCTCTTGAAACGGGAGCAGCGCGGGGCAGCGGCCATGCGTCATGTTTCGCAGCCAGCTGATGACCGCCGTCTGCCTGGCGGGCCTGGCGGCGTGCCTGGCTGCCTGACGGCGTGCTCCGCGTGCTGGCCGCCAGCCTCGGCTGTCCGGCCGCCACCACGTGGCGGCGCAGCGCCGGCACGTGACAGCCGACGGCCAGTCGGCCACGAGGAAACGCCGGTAAAAACGTCAAAAGTGGCGGCGGGTTCCCTGCGGTTCGAAGGCACCGACGCGGCGGGCCGTCGAAGCGCCATCGAGGCACCGCGACGTCGCGTGGGAAAGCGGCGAAGAAAGCCGCAGGGCACACCGCAAAAAAAGGGAACTGTCGCACGCGACGACCGGGCCGGCACACAGTGCTTTGCAGCCATCAAGTGCTTCGTCTCGTCGTTTCCGTCACTCGGCCGTCTCCCTCGCGCCCCGGCCGGCCCGCGTGGGAGCGAGAGAGACAGAGCGACGGCCGTTCGTTCGCAATCGGCCTGCATGTCGGCCTGCATGTCGGCGGCAATTGGCCCGAAGCTCCGCCAGCCCCGCCAAGTGAAGCTAATGAATCCGCCAATAAGGGCCGCGACGCGTCGCGACGCCACCCAGCGTCCTCTGGGCCTCGGGCCGAATGCAAGGAAAAGGCAAAAACAAAACCAATTGGCGGAGCGCTTCGGTGGCGTTTCAGTTTTGCCGTTTTGAGAGAGACGTCCACGCCTTATCGCTCGGCGAGATTTAGGCCGAACGCAACCCCAGAAAACAGAGGGGGACAAAAAACTACTTTCTCGGCCAATCGGAGTGCCGCATGGCAACGCGCTCTATCCTTGTCCCTCCCCCGAACCGTGCCGCACCGCCAGATTGCTGTGCCGCGGCGGCTCGCGTTGCACCACCACTGTAACCGGCAACCGGCCTGGCGCGGAACGGAGCGGAGCGAAGAGCGAAGCGGACGACCGCGCCGAAAACCGCCAAACCGGCATACCGATAAGCGGAAGTCAGAGTCACAAAGGAAAACGCGACTGTCATGAAAAGCAACACACACACACACACACACACACACACACACACACACACACACACACACACACAGAGAGAGAGAGAGAGAGAGAGAGAGAGAGAGAGAGAGAGAGAAGAGAGAGAGAGACGCTCGTGTCGGCTGGGTTGCCTACGCTACCAGGGGCGCGCCGCTCTATGACCGCGCTGTGCAGGTGGTCTGGGCGGCCGGACACAGGGGGACCATTTCGTACCATTTCGTCGCTCTGCCTCTCTCGCACCTGGACGGGACGCCCCGTGAGAGCGAGAGAGACGGCGGCAGAGACTCACCCACCGCGGCACGGGCAGGCCGCACACCAGGTGGCTCCGTCAGGGCATCGGGCTGGACTGCAGAGCGCTGCAGAGCGTCGCCCACGGCCCCGCGGCCCCACGGCTATCGCGGAATCGTATTATAAAGCGCGATGCGCTCGCCGGAGATAGAGGGGAGGGGAGGAGGAAGAAAGAGAGAGAGAGGGGGGGGAGGGACGGGAGCGGCTCAGGTGAAGGGAGACCCACGTGGGGACCACGTGGGCCCCAGACAGGGGCAGGCCTGCACGCAGGGGGTTCCCCTGGCGGTATCGGACGGCTTGTCTCGAGTTTCCTCGTCGCGTTTTCGCGGCAACAATGACAAGACAATGGAAGGAAAATCGACGCAAAGCCGTTCCCTGGGGAGCAGCACGCGCATTAATGAGATAAAAGTACAGTGTACCCGCCTGCTGCGACATCTTTCATCTTTGCATCAAGTAGTGGCCACTCTGCTGTTCCCGCCATTTTTATACACATTTTTATCGCAGAAACAATTTATCTTGCTAATTTTGTGGTGCTAACGCTGCTAAATTGAGATAACCGCGTTAGAACCCCGTTACTTTTGCTGTTCGCGTCATCTTTCAACCAAATAAAATCTTTCGCAACGTGTGGTAACTTTTATTTTAAAATGAAACATGGGTTTCTGTTGGTTTTCTCGTCGGCTTCCGCGACGCCTCGCAACATCCGACTCTGGATTGGCCGCGCTTTCCGCTCCACTCTAAGTTTAATCCCGTGGCGCCGAATGGCCCTACACTGTAAGTCCGAGTCAAGCCACTCGAGATAAAGCGTCTTTCGGCTTTCGTCTTTGGGCGCTTGGCGACGTGGCAGGTGCGGCACTTGGGGCGGGGCGGGGCGGGGCGGGGCGGGGCTCCTGACCGCGGCGTACGCGCGGCGACGACGCACCGAAGTGCTTGACGGCGACGCCGTGACGCCGTGGCCCTTTGGCGCGCCCTTGGCCGGTGCCGACGTCGACGACGACGACGACGTCCTGATGCACTTACGGTTCCCCTTTCCCTTTCCGAGTCCCTCGCGGCGCGTGGCGCCATGGCGCATGCACAGCTTCGCTGCTTCGCTTATCGGGCGGCGCGTGCAGCGCGACCCCAGGAACAACCCCGGGGGCCGGCTGGCCAAGGCGAACCAGTCCTTCACTCTCGACGACCACCACACAGACACAGCAACACTCGAACATACACTCATTTACTCACTGGAACAATCTCTATCTCTCACACATACCCCCCCCACACACACACACACACACTGCCGCGCGCTGGCGGCGCACAGTGGGCCAGAAGACCGGTGGAGGCGGCCAAAACTCTAGACGCGTTTTGAGCTCCAGAGTCGCTAAACAGGCCTCGAACCGAACGTGTGACCCCACCAATGGATTGCTCTCAGAACGAGGAATCCATTGGTGGGGTCACACGTTCGGTTCGAGCCCTATTTAGCGACTCTGGAGCTCAAAACGCGTCAGGAGTTTTGGCCGCCTCTACCGGTCTTCTGGCCCACTGAGCGGCGCGGAGCGTGGGGGACTTCCCCCGTGCCGGCGCGGCGGTGGCCGCCGGTGGGCCGGTGGTGCCTACCTTCTGATGCGGACCGGAGTGGCGACAAAGAGGTCAACTTGAGGGTTGCTCATCCACCGACGCGGGGGACAGTGAGGCGACACCGGCAGCGCCAGCGGTCCGACTCACGATACAACGGGAAGGAGCGACGACCGGGACGGCGACGCTCAGTGCGCTCAGCGTGGAGTAGGCGGTACGGTACGTGTACTCGGCGGCGGGGCCGGGAGCGGACTGTGCCTGGCCGTGCCTCGATGCCTCCGCGGACCCGGCGAGCTTCGGAAAGGCAGAGGCAGACGCGGCCGGCCCGGTCGGGGGCCTCGTAGAGCCTCGCAGTGTCGCAGTGGGGCCCCGCGGGGGGCAGTGGGGAGGGGGAGGGGGCACGGGCCGCGCGGGGGGAAGGGGGAGGGATCTTATCAAACCGCTGAGGTGCGGTCAGGCTCGCCACGCGCCGCGGTGTGCCACCACCGCGTGCCCGCTCCGCGCGGTCCGCAACCCTTCACGCCCTCCACCACACCGCGAACGCAGCAGAAGCATCGGCTGCCGTTTCCGAGAAGGGCAGTCCAGTGTTAGAATTCGGGGGGAGCAACCGCACGTTCGTTACTTCACATTCTCTCCATCACGATCATTTTTACTCAGGCATTTTGGAAAAACATATCATGGGTGCGCGGAACACGTGTTTTCGATCGACACTGGGAAACCCCGGTCACTCTCTCTCTCTCTCTCTCTCTCTCTCTCTCTCTCTCTCTCTCTCTCACCACACACACACACACACACACACACACACACACACACACACAGAGCCAATCAGGGACCCTTCGTCGTTGCGTGATGCATGGACGAGCCCTAATCTGGCGCCGCTGTCGTCGCTCTGTCTCTCTCGCACGCCTGGTGCGTTCCGCAGGGGTGCGAGAGAGACAGTGCGTCGGGGTAATCTGCCTGCCTCTGGCGCCACCGTGGCCCCAAGGTCCTGGCCGCTGGCCGTCGCTCTGGCCGCCGATTGATTCCGGGAGTCGCTTTCGTCGCTTTGTCTCCGTCGCACTCATGGCCACCCTTTATGAGTGCGAGAGAGACAGAGCGACGAAAACGACTCTCGGAATCAGTCTGCTGGCGTCCCACAGTGGACCAGAAGACCAGTGCAGGCGGCCAAAACTCTAAACGTATTTTGGGGTCCAGAGCCGCTAAATAGGGCTCGAACCGAACGTGTGATCCCACCAATGGATTCCTCGTTCGGAGAGCAATCCATTGGTGGGGTCACACGTTCGATTTGAGGCCCATTTAGCGACTCTGGAGCTCAAAACGCGTCTAGAGTTTTGGCCGCCTCCACCGGTCTTCTGGCCCACTGTGCGTCCGAGACCCGTCCGAGACTCACCCGAGCACGCCGCCGTCCGCGAGGTCCACCAGGAGGTGCTGCAATGCGAGGACGCGGGAGCGCGGCGAACGTGAGGCGGTCCTTCGCGTCCGGCACGAACCGACACTGGCGTCGCCGTGGGCCGGCCGGTCCTCGAGAGCCACCGCGGCCGCCGGTACCCGCAACCACCCCCGTCGCTCCGTCTCTCTCGCTCTCACGCGGCGTGCCGCCTTGGTGCGAGAGAGGCACGGCGCCGCCGGCCGGTACCGGTACTTCCCCGCCGCGGGCCGCGGGGACTCCCACTCCGGCACGGCGAGGCGCCAAAATTACTATTCGCGCCGAACGGCCGAAACCGCGACGGCGGCCCGGCCGGCGTCTTGACGCGTCGACGCGCACGTCGGCGTCGCGGACGTCGCGGACGTCGCGGACGTGGCCGCCGGCATTGTGCGACAGAGACAATGGGGGCGATGGCGGCGTGGCGGAGCGGGCCGCGCCGAGACGCATCAACACCAGTGTCACGTTGTCACGTTTTGGCGGCGCGGGGGACGCCGTCAATGCAGCCTCATTCCGAGAGTCGTCGCCCTGTCCCTCTCGCACCTGTACGGGATGCGCCAGGAGTGCGACAGAGACAGAACGTCGAAAACGACTCTGCGGCGGCCGCAGCGGAAGTTGCGGGGGTCTGGGACGCATCAAGGATGCCGTCGACGACGACGACGCCGTCCTGGTGCAAGGGAAGGGGAACCGGCCAGGCGCGGAAAAGGTGGCGGCGGGAAGGACAATTATAACCCCCCAGCCGCCTGACCGGTAGGCAAAAGCAACATTCTGCCCCTGATATATCACGGTGGAGGGAGATCTCCCCCCACCGTGCCCTGTATGTTTGATAGGCAAAGCTGGATCCGCCCCTGCGATGGACCGCAAAGACCGAAGTCGAGGCGCCGCCGGCTCCGTGCGCGGTGCTTTCCAGGTGCGGCCGCTAGAGGCCCGCCAGCCCGCCGAGCCGAAGCGAGATTGCAGGGAACTGCGAATGATTCCGAATTCCGGCGGATTGGCGCTCGGCCCGGCCGCAGACTCTACCAGTGGGGTGGCGGGGCCGCGGCCACGGGGCAATGGGCAACGGGGCATCCCGCGCGGCAAAAGCAACGGAAAACCACCTAATCCTGCTGACCTTTGACTTGGACTTTTGGGCCCGCGTGTACCTGTACACATCATCATCATAATCAGCGCTTTTGGGTTTGAGTTCCTAGAGGCAGATGTTTTGGAAAGGACGCCGCCAGGAAAGGTCTGCGAAAGCTCGATATGCCTGAGGCACTAGTAGATCTTTGCCTCTATAGTAAGAAGACACGGAAATAAAAATTGAGGTCGAGTTGGAATGATTGCGCGCAATTTTATAGTGTGGCCGCACCTTGGCGCTCTTTGTCTCCACTTCCGGTGGCGCGGACGACGAAATGAGGTTACCGAGTCTGTGCGGCTTTCTGGACCTGTTATCGAGGGCCCCGCCCGGCCCCGCCCCGCCCCGCCCCGCCCCGCCTTTGAGGTTACGAGATGGCCGATTACACGACATTCAGCGGACGCGACAAAGACATGACTAGGGTAAGACACATACAACGTGACACAAAGAAAAGGAAAACAGGGGGTCCGTATTTTTGCTAACTTGAGCATACACAAGCGACGCGCACGCGGCCACGCATGAGACAAAACAGTCATTAAACGGAGTGATTATACACACGCCGCGTGCACATAAAAAGTATGCGACTCACCTCGTGCCAGCAGGGGTTGCCGTTCGCGGCGTTCGTGCGCCAGCAGCGCCCAGGCGGCCGGCCAGCGACCCATGCCTCGAGCTTCTCCAGCTCCAGGCGCCTCCAAGAGGATCGAGCCGACGGAGTCCCTCGGGCCGGGCCTCTAGCCGGCGCAGCGTCTCGTGGCGCGAGAGGGGCGCCTGCAGCAGGCCGCGGGGCAGCACGGGGAGAAGGCCAAGTGCGCCGTTTAGCACCACTCGGACGACGGGGGGCTTAGTACTCATTTAGTTGTGGCCAGACGAACTGGTCTGTGGCCGCGCGTCAGAGGCAAGAGGTCAACAGTGGACAGCGGAGACGGCGTGCTTGTGCACGGGGGGAGCGTCGACGTTGGACTGTCCTGGTCAGCGCCGAGCCGTCGTCGTGGCCGCTGTCCGGCGGGGCGGGGCGGGGCGGGGTGGGGTGGGGCGGGGCACGCCGAGGGCGCGGGCTGGACCCACCCCTCCCCTCCGCCACGCGCCCCTGCCCCGCCCGGCCCGCCCCGCCCCGCCCCGCGCCCGCGCCGGCCGGCAGGTCCAGTTCACAATATCGGACGAGTAAACACCGAGAAGCTGGCGGGGCTGCCCGGCGGCTCGACTTGCGCGCATAGTCCGCGTTGCGTTGGCCAGTTGGGCCCTCGCCAGCCGGGCCGGCCGGCTTGCAGAGTTTATCTGGGGAAAGGAAAGGTCGCCGTCGTCGCCCTGTCTCCGTCGCACCCACGGGGCGTGCCGGGGCGTGCCGCACGGGTGCGAGAGAGAACGCTGTTCGCGCGCAGGGAAGGCCCGCGCGTGGTCACACGGTTTTGGCGAAGGGCCTGCCGCCGGCCGCTCCAAAGGTTGATGCGCGTGCAACAGTGCAGCAGCAGGATCGAATGCCAAGATAGCGGCGCGGCCACGCACTCACAAAAAAGGCCCGTCGGGGAAGTACACTGGAAACAAAACGACGCGACAAAGTCAAAGAGCAAAGTGTGGGCGTGATAGCGCAGCCAGCGCAGCCAGGGGCGTCTCGTTCGGCGGGGCCGCCTCGGGCCAGGCGCGGATCCAGAGGGGGGGGGCGTTGTCCCCCTCGTCTCGAAAGGTGGCGCAACTGTGCGAAACGTGAGCAAAAAGTCGCACTTTGCCCCTTTCCGTAGGCAACTTTTGTTACATCCCCCTTGTACCAACCCGTCCCTGGATCCGCGCTTGGGCACAGCGCCGTGCCGTGCCGCCAGGTCGGGTCGTCAAACCCTTCGCGGTGGCGGCGGTGGCCGTTCCCCCTGAAACTGGTTCAGCGCCGCCCGCTCCATCCAGTGCGGACTGGCGGTGGCGGCGACGGCGCTCCGCGTGCTTGACGTACTTGTCAAGGGCGCCCCGATGGATCATCGCGGTGACAGGGGGCGCGTGCACCGCGTCGTCGCAGTGGCGCTCGCCTAGGAGCTCGGCTGCGAGCAGGCCAAGGTCAGGGCAGGGGGAGGGGGGCACGAACGAAGCAAATGACACCATCTTTTTGAACGCCACTAGACGGATGTACCGCAAACCGAGGGATCCGACGCGCCTGCAGCTAGGCAACTAGCCCCATGTAGGTAGGCAGCCTATCGCACAGTTTGCTACTGGCTCCACCGCGCCAACTCGACTGTTTCTAATGAGCCTGAATGACAGCAAGAATGACACGAGAAGGTGGCGCCGGTTGCCGCCACTCGTTAGCGTGGATAACTTTGTTCATTCCACTATTTTCATGGTGTGAGAGCAAATTCAAGACACCTCTTGGGCACTGGTATTTTTTTGCGTCGGGTTCACCTCAAACATGTCTTTTAGTAGAGAAAATTTATTTGGTAGCATTTCATAATGTCAAACTTGCGAGGGCTTTGGGCCACAAAATTCACACTGTGTTGTCATCGTGTTGGTGAATCTCCATCAGGGATCAGAACAAGCCGAACAGCTTGCCGTCGTAGTGGGTCCTCCTGGGCTCCCAGGCGTAGTCATGCGCGGGGGCGGACACGGGGGCGGGCACGGCCACGAGGTACTCGACGCTCCTGACGGGGTCGGCGTGCGCGACCACGGCGAAGAAGTCGTCGAGGCTGTCCCGCGGGTAGTTGTCGCGGACGATCTTGAGGCCGCGGTCCTGCAGCCCGAACACGCCCATCTCCTTGAGGCTGTCCAGCTTCTCCTTGAGGTTGTTGGCCAGCAGGGAGTCGTCGTCCGAGATGAGGACGTAGGGCAGGGACGAGTAGTCCTGGAGGGAAAAGAGGCTTCAGTCGCGCGTTTGGAACGGGGGAAAACCAAAGGAACCCAGGAAAGTAGGATCCCAGGAAATCGGGAACCCAGGAACACGAGCCCAGGAAAGAAGCCCAGGAGAGAAACCCAGAAAAGAAACCCAGGCCATCTTCCTGCACTCCTAAAACCTTACGAAGTATTTTGAGCATACATATAACAAACTAAAATACTACTTTGTTATACGAAGAAATAGTTCGTAACTTACAAAGTATTTGCTTTGTAAGCTTACGTATGCTCAAAATACTTTGTTATACAAACTACTTTTCTTTGTGAGGCCCAAAATAGTTTGTAAGGTTTTCTCAGTGTGGTGTTTCTGGTGCACATTCATTGGCGCACCTGTGACAGGCGGAAGGCGGTGTTGAGGTTGTACGAAGGCAGGTGCAGCTCCCTCAAGGGCAGGAACATCTCGGGGGTGCGCAGGTAGTTGATGGCGCTGGGGTACAGGAAGGACTTCCTGCGCCCGTTGGTCAGGTACCGGACCAGCGGCAAGATCTCCTCGTGCTCGTAGCCGGTGATGTCCGCGAAGCCGCTGCAAACCAACGAGAGCCCATCAAGATGCCTGCCGCGATGGCCACCCGGCGGGGGTTCACCGTCAAGGACGTCAAGGACGTCAAGGACACGTACTTGGGGAGCAGGAAGGCCTGCATCCTGCCGCCGACCGCGGGCGACACGTCGTAGAAAGCGACCATCACGGGGCCCTCCAGGATCTTCTTCATCAGCCCGAACTCGTGCCGCCTCTCGTGGTGGATGTGCGGGGCGCCTGCAGTGGATGCGTCGTTAGGTACACTGGGCAAACTTGCATACCCTTCCACGACACTGCCCTCACGGGGCACTAGGCGTACTCACCGAAGAGGCTGAAGGTCAGGTAGTTGAGAGGGGTGATGGGGCGCTCGGGCTTCACGGCGGACTCCAAGACTGGTTTAACACCGGATTGAACACCTGATTGCACGCCGGATTGAATACCGGTTTGCACACCGGATTGCACACCGGATTGCACACCAGATTGCACACCGGACTGGACTCCAGAATGCGCGCTGGACTGCGCACTGGATTGCGCGCTGGATTGCGCACCGGTTTTCACATCAGTTGGCAGGCCGGACAGCGAGCCGGATTGCGCACTGGATTCAGCGCTGGATTGCGCACCGGTTCTCACGTCAGTGGGAAGACCGGACAGCAAGCCGGATTGCGAACTGGATTGCGCGCTGGATTCCGCGCTGGACTTGACACCGGTTCGCACGTCAATAGGCATGCCGGACACCAGGCCGGGTTGCGAGTCGGTTCGGACGTCGCTGGATTGCGAGAAGGACTGCGCCGAGGACTTGGCGACGGCTTGCACGTCGGACTGCGCGAAGGACTGCGCGGAGGCCTCCGCGAGGGAGTGCACGAGGGGCTGCTCCACGAGCTTCTCGCCGTCGAGGGCCACCCCGGCCGCGGCTAGGCCCGCCAGGGCCAGCACGCCGACGAACACCTTCATGTTGGTGCTGGAGCCAACTGCACCGCCCGCGCGGCCCGGGGGGCTTAAGTACGTCGCCGGCCACCCCGTCGACTCATTCCGAGACTCGCTTCGTCGCTCTGTCTCTCTCGCACCTACACGGGACGCCCTATGGGAGCGACAGAGACAGAGCGACGAAAACGACTCTCCGAATCAGCCTGCTGTTGTGGCGGTGGGGCTCGGCGGGGACGTGGCCTGCCCGGAGCCACAGATAGGTAGCTAATGAGCTCGCAATCGCAACCCTCCAGGCAGCGTCCGACGGCCGCCGTGCTCCAGAGGCTCCAGCCACCTAGCGCCGGCCGCCGTGGAATAGCACGCGGAGCGATAACCTCAGACACTCCGAGAGTCGCTCTCGTCGCTCTGCCTCTCTCGCACTCATGGAGCGTCCCGCTTAGAGGGAGACGAGCGACGAAAACGTCTGTCAATCCGCAACTTGGTCGTGGAGGTGTTCCAGTGCATTCGGCCCACCGGCCGGCAAGGCGCGGGTGAGGGAGAGAGTGTTGATAGCGCCAGATTTTCAGGTGGGAAACAGTCAAGCTGGTGACTCGGATTCCACACTTTCTAGAATATGGTCCATCCGGCAGCATCAGCACGCTTTATGGAGACGGCGAGCCGATGGTTCCGAGTGTCGTATTCGTCGCTCTGTCTCTCTCGCACCAACACGGGATGCCCCATGAGTGCGAGAGAGACGGAGCGACGAAAACGACTTTCTGGGAATCAGCCTGCGGATAGGCAACCCGACCGACGCACACCGCGCGCTGCGTGGCCTACGTGGCATTGCCATTACCATTAAGGGCTAGGCCACACATGGGCGCTAGGATGCGGCCGAGGATGGGTTGATAGGCACGGGGGCGATCCAGCGAGGAAGTGATTTCCCTTATCGCTTGCTCCTTTTGCGTAC
Organism: Thrips palmi; assembly: GCF_012932325.1. NCBI lineage: Eukaryota > Metazoa > Arthropoda > Insecta > Thysanoptera > Thripidae > Thrips > Thrips palmi. The sequence continues at coordinate 7,693,088 of NW_023144622.1, forward strand.
GCATGGCGAGATAAGCCAGTGCGTCTCCCGCCTCGGCACGCCACGCCACGCCACGCCACGCCTCCGCTGCGACCTGATCACGTGAAAATGCGGTGCACATGCACACCCAGTGCACACACAGCGGCAGTGACGCTCTCAGACACCGACGGCCCCACGCGGCCCCGCCATGCCACCGCCATCCTGGGCCTGGGCGTCCTGGCCGGAACCTTGGAGGCGCGCGGGGAACCACAGTCTGATGGTGTAGTCGTCCTTATCGCATTTTTGTTTTATCACCGAGAACGCTCCGATAGAGAGAAAAGAAACATTTTAAGCGTGGGCGCAACTTTTGAAGTACGTATTTTGCGCGCTCAACATTATTGCCCATCACTATCGATCAGCAGTTCCCAGTTTGGTGTCTTGGTCGTTATCAGTCCAACTCTGTGGAGAGAGAGAGAGAGAGAGAGAGAGAGAGAGAGAGAGAGAGAGAGAGAGAGAGAGAGAGAGAGAGAGAGAGAGAGAGAGAGAGAGAGAGAGAGAGAGGGTGTGCGAGGGTGTGCCTGTGTGAGTGCGTGACGGAGGGACCGTTTCAGGAATCCGACTCCTTCTTTTTCCGTCCCCCCGTTGAACCTATACAGTTCTCTTTTAGGCCCCGCTCCTCTAATCTGATACGGCGGCACGGCGGCGGCGCGGCGGCCAGGTAACGCCCACGTGATGGGTGTCCACTCCAAAGCCGCTGACGTCGAGTCGCCCCGTCGCTCTGTCTCTCTCGCACCCACTACGGCCCGCGGCGCGACCCTCGAGTGCGAGAGAGACAGAGCGACGGGCCCAGCCTGCCGGCGGGGCCTCGCCTCGGGCGGGGGCCCCGAATGTGGGAATTGTAGGAAGCGGTGGACTTGTGGCCCGTTGCGCCACCCAGCGACAAGATAGAGGCTGTCTCCGAGATGGGGGGGGGGGGCGGTGCGCGTCTCCGAGTGAATGAATAGACCACCCTCCACTGGAACGCTCCAGACAGGATTGCACTCGATAATGCAATGGACTGCACTGGAACGCACTAGAACGGAGTGCACTAGAATGCGAGAGCCCCGTTGAGGATGCCCCTCTTATCGGGCATCGCGTAGTGTTCACGCCACTGCTGATTGACATCATTTGAGTGAGGCCTTTGGGCCGGGCGGTCCGCGGTCCGCGCGCATGAATGAGTCCGAGTCCAAGACGGACGAGCGGAGCGACTCTCGAGTGCGTGACTCACAGAAATTACCTCCGTGGACTTCCCCTCCAAAAATTACCTGACGCGCGAATCAAAATCCAAGACTAATTCTCCCCCCCCACAAAAAAAGTTACACATTTTACAGCAAAAATAGTAGAAAATTTGCCGGAAACTGTGCCTAACGCGCTCGTCAGCGGAAATTAACATTTGAATGGTGGCTGGGTTGTCACTCCTGGCGACAGAAGCAAACGCGGCGTACCACAGTGGGCCAGAAGACCGGTGGCGGCGGCCAAAACTCTAGACGCGTTTTGAGCTCCAGAGTCACTAAACAGGCCTCGAACCGAACGTGTGACCCCACCAATGGATTCCTCGTTCTGAGAGCAATCCAGTGGTGGGGTCACACGTTCGGTTCGAGGCCTGTTTAGTGACTCTGGAGCTCAAAACGCGTCTAGAGTTTTGGCCGCCGCCACCGGTCTTCTGGCCCACTGTGCGTACCCTCGGGCGTACCTGTGCACTCCAGGCGGTCGAGCAGCGACCGCCGCGGCATGTTGGCAGCGCTTCGCAGTGTCCCCGCCACGCGCCGCCACGCGTCGTCTGCCGAGACGTTGAGACGGTTGAGGTTAGGTCGCCGCCCCGGGACTCGTCACCCACATCACAACAAGACAGCCGCCCCGCCGACACAAAGACGGTCGCGAGGGACTTGCCGACGTGCTGCTGAGAGGAGAGGACCTCCTGCGTTGCGTCCCCGCGCGGCCTAGCACGCCGTCATCGTCGTGGAAGGTGTTGATGTTGTTGTTGATGCATCGGTTCGCCACCACACTGTTCACTATTCGCAGGAACAGGCTGCAGCCGGAGCGGACGGCGCCGAGCCCGGGTTCAACGCCAGTCGCAGGCCGAACCGAAACAGTTTCTCTCTCTTTCTTTATTGGAGGGAGTGCACGTGACAGGAAGAGTACTCGGACAAGAAAAAAAATTGAGTAGCAAAAAAATGGGATTACAGTGTTGCTATCAGCATCGAACGAATACAACGGTCAGCTGCAGACCGACTCCGAGAGTCGCTTTCGTCGCTCTGTCTCTCTCGCAGCTACACGAAACGCCCCAAAAGTGCGAGAGAGACAGAGTGAGGGAAAGACTCGCGAATCTGCAGGTACAGCCTGTCACACTCTAGGGCAGAGTGTGACATTGCCCGTCGCCCTGCCGTCGGCCCGTCTAGACGGGGTGTCAATGAACAACACCACAACAGCAGTAAGTCACAGGCCAACACCGCGGGGCGCGGCGCGCGCGGCGCGGCAGAGACTGCTTCCGCGGGCAGGTCGCTCTGTCTCTCTCGCACGTGTGGGGCGCCCCGTGGCCCCGTGGGGGTGCGAGGGAGACGGAGCGTGCCCCTGGCTCCGCTTTGGCGGCCCCGTGCTCATTAGATACGCTGCAAATCCCGCGGCCCGGCCGTGTCACTGACGCGAAGCTGACGCGCTGTCGCGGCATAGCGGCCCTATTTTGAGCGTCACACGAGGAAATTGAGCCCGGCCTGGCGGCCCGGCCAAACACGGCCAAGCCCGGCGGAGCGGCTGGATTATCGCGCCACTCTGGCCGTGTCCGCGCCTCTGCTCCGCGCCGCGTGCTCTAATTGGGGCGTAAATTGAGTGCTGCCGTGCCGCGACAAAAGCCGGCAGACTCATTCCGAGAGTCGTTTTCGTCGCTCTGTCTCTCTCGCACTCATGGAGCGTTCCGTAAAGGTGCGAGAGAGACAGAGCGACCAACGGGGCCCAGGTCGCGGGGCCGTCCGGCAGCACCTCGCGGACCGACACTCCCACGGGGCACAGTGGGCCAGAAGACCGGTGGAGGCGGCCAAAACTCTAGACGCGTTTTGAGCTCCAGAGTCGCTAAATGAGACTCCAACCGACCGTTTGACCCTATCAATGGACTCCTCGTTCGGAGAGCAATCCATTGGTGGGGTCATACGTTCGGTTCGAGGCCTGTTTAGCGACTCTGGAGCTCAAAACGCGTCTAGAGTTTTGTCCGCCTCCACCGGTCTTCTGGCCCACTGCCCGGGGCAGACTCGCACGGCAAAGCGATGCCTAAAAGGAACCCGACGCCCACCGGGCCGAATCAACTTTGCCCTCAAGGCGCGGCCGTCGTTCAGGCGCTGCCTCCAGGTCGCCGCCGACGCGGCGTGGTGGACGCAGCCACCGGCCACCAGCGCACTGATTCCGAGAGTCGTTTTCATCGCGGTCTTGCGAGAGAGACAGAGCGACGAAATCGACTCTCGGAATCAGCACCATCGACGCCGCCATCGAGAGCAGGCTGGCTGGCCGGCCGGAAGCGCTAGCCAGGATCGGGCCTTTGATGGCCAGGAGCGCGAGTGGAGCAGAGCGAGTACGTGGAACGGAACGCTCTGCGCGCAGCGCACGGGAACGTGACAACACGCTGACGCGTTTGGCGCCCGGCCGTATCTCAAAGCGCGAAGCCGCGAAGCCGCGAAGCCCGACCAAGGGCACCTTAACGCTTGGTCCGCCCGCCCCGCCCCGCCCCGCCACATGAATGCGCCGCAACCGAGTTTTATAGTCGCGGAGCACGTCACGGACATGACGGGGACATGGCGACATTGCGCGATATTCTGAAAAGAGCGGAAGCGGAGGACTTCCACTGTGCGGAGCAATGCGGAGAGGTTGACGTCGGTCGCTACGGGACCTGCTGTGTGAGTGGAGGTGTGTTTGAGTGTGTGTGTGTGTGTGTGTGCACGCGCGCGAGAGGGGCCGTGCGTGGCGGGTTGCCGACCCTCCCGAACACAGGCGCGCTGCGCGCTCCGGCGGCCGAAGTCGGAGCGCGACTCCTTGCAGTGCAGTGCCGCGGAGTGTAAGCGGGGCACAGTGGGCCAGAAGACCGGTGGAGGCGGCCAAAACTCTACAAGCGTCTTGAGCTCCAGCGTCACTGAATGGGACTCGAACTGAGCGTGTGACCCCACCGATGGATTCCTCGACCGGAGAGCAATCCATTGGTGGGGTCACACGTTCGGTTCGAGTCCCATTCAGCGACTCTGGAGCTCAAGACGCGTCTAGAGTTTTGGCCGCGCCTCCACCGGTCATCTGGCCCACTGTGCGATACCCCCTGCACAGAGCCGGGCCGTGCGGCCAGCAAAGGGCGCGGGGTAGCGACGGGCGTCACTTCCGTTTGCTCGTCGTCTTTGTCACGTTCCTCAAGAGCGCCGCGCCGCGCCACGATAAAAAAGAAAATGACTACAATGACTGCGACGGCACGGAGTGCACGGAGGATGGCCGAGCCGATTCGCAGAGCTGCCAATCTGCCGGCCCTAATTGATTCCGCGCTATCTGCGAGTCCATTCCGAAGAGTCACTTCGCCCTCCGTCTCCCTCGCACTCACGGGGCGTGCCGCAGGGTGCCGCAGGGTGCCGCAGGGGTGCGAGAGAGACGGAGCGACGCGGAGCGTAATCTGCCCGGCGAAAGTTCAGATGAGCATCGAGCGGCCCACAGTGGGCCAGAAGACCGGTGGAGGCGGCCAAAACTCTCGACGCGTTTTGAGCTCCAGTGTCGTTAAATGGGACTGGAACCGAACGTGTGACCCTACCAATGGATTGCTCTCCGAACGAGGAATCCATTGGTGGGGTCACCTGCTCGGTTCGAGTCCCATTACGCGACTCTGGAGCTCAAAACGCGTCTAGAGTTTCGGCCGCCTCCGCCGGTCTTCTGGCCCACTGTGGGGCCCTTGGAGCGGCGCGGTGTCGTCCTCGCCCGCGGCACTGATTCCGTGCTGGCAGTGCTTCGCTATCAATTTGCAACGCGACGAACGCGGCCGCCGAGTCACTGGCTAGCCTCTGTCGTCAACGGGGACCTTTCTCCCTCGTGCAGAGGCCAGGACGTAAATCAGCAAGGTTGTTTTAAAAATTCATCAAGTTTATTAAATAGTAGATTAAGTAGAAGAATCACAAGGTATAATCATTAGTACTACAAAGACGCAAGTCCTTAGGTAAAAATTACAGCCTAACACAGCCAAAAATTTAGTCTTGAACAGACAGTGTTGGACACTCATTGATAAAAATAAAAGTAGTAGATCGCCTTTCAGGAAACATAACAATTAATAACACGCCTTTAAACATTAAACCAAATAGACTAGATTTGCTTACATTTTTTAAAACTAAAGCTACATGCACACGAGAAAACTACATGCGTTTCATAATGGTTGCCGTGAGGGACGATGGCTTCGGTTTCTCTGTAGGCTCGTCCTCGTCATCCTGTAGACAAAGCATTCCAATTTGAGGGAATTTCGAAACGACTAAAAGATTGAGGGAATAAGATGTGGTAAACTCACCTCTTGGAGGCGCTCCTGCATAGTCTCCAACTTGGAGAGGCTGTTGAACGAGCTCATGACGCACGGCGGGGAGGTGCAGCTGCTCTTGGACGCGTTGCTCTGGGTCCTGCCCAGGAAGGCGCTGGTCACGATCACCTGGGTCTTCACGGCCATGCTGAGCACAGAACAGCAATCGTTGCATCAGGGATACAGGCAGAGCACAGTGGGCAGTGGGCCAGAAGCCCGGCAAAGGCGGCCAAGACTCTAGGCGCGTTGTGAGCCCTAGAGAAGCTAAATGGTACTCGAACCGAACGTGCGACCCCACCACTGGATTCCTCGTTCGGAGAGCAATCCATTGGTGGGGTCACACGTTTGGTTCTAGTCTCAATTAGCGACTCTGGAGCTCGAAACGCGTCTAGAGTTTGGGCCGCCGCCACCGGTCTTCTGGCCCACTGGGCAGAGAGGTACGGCGACAGGGGAGAGGGAGAGACACTCACAGTGCGGCCTTGTTGATCTGCTTCGACAGGAGCTCGGTGGTGCTGAGGATGCCCGCCTCCTCGGCGGTCTCGCGCTGCAAGAACTTGGCCGGGTCGGCGACGCAGTTGTGGGCGGCCAGGGCGCCGGTCCAGCGCTCCAGGAGGTGGGCCTTGTCCGTCGAGTCCGGCAGCCGGAAGTACGAGCAGGACTCCCGCATCTCCGTCTTGCCGCGAAACACGACCCCCATGGTGTTGGACACGGCTGCAGACAGAGACAGAGTTAGTCGGACTGGGGGTGGACTCGGTCGCCAAAACGAGGACCCCTCCCTCTCACTCACTCTCGCTGTTGGCCACGTCGACGACCTTCCTGACGGTGGACAGCGGCAGCATCTGGAGGAACTTGTAGGGCTTGCCGCGCACCACCTTGAGCACCCTCTGGGGGACGCTGCTGCCCGTCTGGCCCTTCATCATGGCCACCACCTTCGACTTCTTCTTGCACACCTGAAAAAAAAAAGATGAAACGACTTGCAGCCAGCTTGCATTCGGGACGGTCCCAGAACCGGGCGCGTCGACCCACCAAAATGACATCGGTGAAGATGAAGAAGGCCAAGGTGTTGCCCTGCTTGCCGAAGCCGTGCTCAGTCACTTCCACGCCCTCGCACTCCACGACCAGCGACCGGTGGGACGCGATCACGTCCGCCTGGGGGACACCAAAATTTAAAAAAAAAAGTTAGAACAAAACGAAACGTTAAAAAATAGTTTAAATGCGGGGTACTCACGGGGCACTTCTCGATGAGGTTGAACACGTCGAAGACCCGGCACAGCCCTTCCATCTTCCGCTTGTCCTCGTTGATGAAGGACAGCACGTGCGACAGGCTCTCCAGCGCCGACTCCAGCTGCTTGCGGTCCGGGCTGTCCTCGGGGGTGTGCTTCAGGATTTCTGGACAACAACATAGTGGACTCAGCAATAACACTGCCGGCACACTGTTCATCAACAAATGTGACGGCGGCGCGTGGCACAGTGGGCCAGAAAACCGGTGGATGTGGCCAAAATTCTAGACGTGTTTTGAGCTCCAGCGTCTCTAATTAGGACTCAAACCGAACGTGTGATCCCACCAATGGATTGCTCTCCGAACGAGGAATCCATTGATGGGGTCACACGTTCGGTTCGAGTCCCATTTAGCGACTCTGGAGCTCAAAACGCGTCTGGAGTTTTGTCCGCCTCCGCCGGTCTTCTGGCCCACTGTGGGGGGAGGGCCTTACCTCTGAGCAGCAGCAGCGTGCTGCCGAGGCGCTGCACCGGCCGGATCATGAGCTCGTGCAGCTCCTGGCGCCCGCACTCCGGCTTGCCCTTGCACACCTTGAGGAAGGCGTGGAAGCGCGGGTTGCGCTCGCTGGCCTGCTGCAGGGTCTCCTTGGCGTCCTCGAACGACGACACGAACGGCGCGTAGTGGCGCAGCAGCTCCGGGCTCTGCACAGACAGGGAAGCAGTGACAAAGCGGTGCAACGGGAGCGATTCCGAGAGTCGTTTTCGTCGCTCTGTCTCTCTCGCACCTACACGGAACGCCCCATGAGTGCGAGAGAGACAGAGCGACGGAAGCGACTCCCGGAAACAGTGTGCCGGAGACAGCGAGCTCACTCAGACTCACGTGCTTCTGATACACGGCACCAACGTCGGCCGCCTCGGACCAATTGTTGTAGATGACGCGCAAGTCTTTGAGGATGGCGTGGTGCGTGCGGGCGATCGGCATCAGCGCCCCGAAAATCATTTTCGCCTCCGTCTGCGTCAGCAGCACGCCCCCCGCCTGCCCAGAGTTGAGCGCCTCGGTCCTCATCTGCAACACAAGGGCCAGCGCGTCACCAGAGTGCCACCTAAAACAACTGAAGTTTTCGTCATGTCCCGAAGACACCGAGCGTCCCGCGTGACGCATGGAGTAGCAGAAAATAGAAATCAAGAATGAAGCTGTCCCATGCATAACGATTCGAACGCTCCAAGTTCGGATTTTCGTCCGGGTGGCACTCTGGTCGGCGACACCCCGCGTCACAGGGAAGTCCCGCGGTCGCGGAGTAGCGACGAGGCCCCGCGGCCGCGCAGGCACCGGCGGCGACGCGACATTGGCTTTGAGTCTGAGTGAGCTGGCCCTAACCACGAGGCAGACAGTCCGCACCTGCAAGATGGCGTCCAGGATCCCCACGTAGTTCTCCTCGGTGTGCATGAGCTCCAGGAAGGCCCCGAAGCGAGAGCTAATGGGCGACGCCGCCACGCCGTCCAAGCTTCCCTTTCTGGACAGCGGCGCCAGGGACTGCCGGCGGAGAGGGCGTGCAGCAGCACTTCTTGGGGATCTTGGAGTAGTACAGTCGGTCGAAGACAGAGACCTTCTTCCTGGGGTGCGCGGGGTGCGCGGGGTGCCCGGCGTGCCCGGCTGGCCTGGGCGGGACCAGGTCAGGGGAGGCGCAGTCCTCGGTGGGCGGACGGATGCGCAGGGCTGGGATAGGATGGGCGAGCCGAGGGAGCCGCCACGTGGACTCCAGCACGTCCCCGTCAGACTTTCGGCGGGAGGAGCGGACGCCGGTAGCACTGCAAAGAAAAACTGCACGGAATCAGGTTGGCAGGCTGGGCGTCGAACAGCCCAGGGCACATGAGAGAACAGCAGCAGCAAGCCCCACGCCGCACAGTGGGCCAGAAGACGGGTGGAGGCGGCCAAAACTCCAGACGCGTTTTGAGCTCCGGAGTCGCTAAATGGGACTCGAACCGAGCGTGTGGCCCCACCAATGGATTCCTCGTTCGGAGAGCAATCCATTGGTGGGGCCACACGTTCGGTTCGAGTCCTATTTAGCGACTCTGGAGCTCAAAACGCGTCTAGAGTTTTGGCCGCCTCCACCGGTCTTCTGGCCCACTGTGCGCCGCCGGGAGGTAGGCAGCCCAACGAACGCGCGGTACCTGTGTCGCTCTCCCTCGCACTCATGAAGCACCGCACAAGTGTGGGAGTGAGAGAGCAACGCGGTTCGCTATCAGCCCGCGGGCCGCAAGCCAGAGGCCGAATACTTACACGTCCCGTCGTTGAACACGTCAGGGATGTTGGGGGTGTCAGGGATGTCAGGGAAGTCAGGGTTGTAGGGCGTCCAGGGATTGCAGGGAGTGCAGGGCGTCAGCGTCTTCTCGGCGTACATGTTGGGGGAGGGCAACTCGGCGAGCGACACGCGGCGCAGCGCGCGGTGCTGGCGGTAGGGGTTGGGGCTGGGGCTGGCCGAGTCCGGCTCCACGTTCTCCTTGTTCCTGGACAGCTTCGGCCCGGTGGAGCGCCGCCGCACGGAGCCCCTCTTCGGCGGCTTGCGCAGCCTCTCCTCGGGCACGGCGAACTCGTCCTCGCAGCAACGCATCACCTGCTGGATGCTCGACCAGAACCAGGACGCCGTCACCAGCGCGGCCTCGGGGCGCACGCCGGCGGGGATGGTGACCGGCGAGTCGTCATCGGCAACCTGGCGGCAAGAGGGCAGGGCGCTAGAAACGGTGCTGCCGACGAGGGCCAGCGCGAGGCCTTCTGGCGGTGCTGCAAACTGACTTACAATGTGCGTGCACTCGGCGCTGGTGGCGTCGACCAGCTGGCCGCCGTTCGACTCCAGGAGCTTCTCCGCCTCGTCCACCTCGGCCTTGGGGAAGCCCACGAACGCCACCTTCGTCCCCACGAACGGACCCAGGCGGTGCACCATCTGCCAGCAACATCAGCCAATCAAACACTCGGCGCGCGGCGGCGCCACCACAGCTCGCAGCGAGTTTTACCATCGCCTCGTCGTTGGCGTGCACGGTGGGCGAGTCCCGCATCCGCCAGCACGCCCACACCCACTCGGTGGACATGACCGGCACCAGGAAGGTGGACGCGTACTCGTACTTGGGGCCCGTCGTCACGGCGGCGATGAGGTGCGTCGTGTGGCGGTTGGGCTCCAGGCGCACGCTGCCGCCCATGCTCCGGATCAGGAACATCAGCTCCATCTGGACAAACAACCTGCCGTTAGTGGGCCAGAAGACCGGTGGAGGCGGCCGAAATTCGAGACGCGTTTGGAGCTCCAGAGTCGCTAAATGGGACTCGAACCGATCGTGTGACCCCACCAATGGATTGCTCTCCGAACGAGGAATCCATTGGTGGGGTCACACGTTTGCTTCGGGTCCTGCTTAGCGACTCTGGACTGGAGCTCAAAACGCCTCCACTGGCCCACTGCGCGACGCGACTTGTCAACACAGAGCGACGCTGGCAATACCCCACGCGCGCCGCCACCGCGGCGTAACGACTCGAGCGGCGGGGAGTATCGCCGCGGACGGCGAGGCGGGGAGGCGGGATGCAGTACTCACGATCAAGTTGCGGTCGCGGATCCCGGTGAAGCACGTCACCACGCCCTTCATGGTGAAGCAGAACAGGGGCCGCTTGACGATCGGCAGCGGCAGGAGGTCGTTGGCGAGCTGGATCAGCGCCATGCTGCCGAACACCCGCCTGCAACACCGTGGAGCACGTCAACGAGGCCCGCGTCAAGCCCGGCGCTCTACAGTGGGCCAGAAGACCGATGGAGGCGGCCAAAACTCTGGACGCATTTTGAGCTCCAGAGTCGATGAATGGGACTCGGACCGAACGTGTGACCCCACCAATGGATTCCTCGTTCGGAGAGCAATCCATTGGTGGGGTCACACGTTCGGTTCGAGTCCCATTTAGTGACTCTGGAGCTCAAAACGCGTCTGGAGTTTTGGCCGCCTCCACTGGTCTTCTGGCTCACTGTGCGCTCTGTCTCTCTCGCACTCGTGGGCCGTCCCATTGGTGCGAGAGAGACAGCGCGACGAAACGACTCTCGGAACCAGTCGGCAGGGAAGAACAACGCACTCACCACTTGATGTCCACGAGGTTCTCGAAGGCCGGGGACTCCACGTCCTTGACGACGAGGACCACGGACGCGTCGTCCAGGTACTCCGAGCCCGTCAGCGAGGTGACAACCTCCAGCCCGAACGTCTGCGGCGCCGAGAGCAAACAAGGTCAACAAAAACAAAAACAATTTGACGAGCTGCGCTGCGCCACGCTGCGTAATCAGACAACCCACCTCTGCAGCGGCCTCCAGTGTGGGCGAGACGCTCTCGCCGATCAGGCAGATCTTGGTGCGCGGGACGAAACCTGACGACAACAAGAAGAGACACGTCATCACCGGCAAGCCACGCACAGTGGGCCAGAAGGCCGGTGCAGGCGGCCAAAACTCTAGACGCGTTTTGAGCTCCAGAGTCGCTAAATGGGACTCGAACCGAACGTGTGACCCCACCAATGGATTGCTCTCCGAACTAGGAATCCATTGGTGGGGTCACAAGTTTGCTTCGGGTCCTGTTTAGAGACTCTGGAGCTCAAACGCGTCTAGAGTTTTGGACACCTCCACCGGTCCTCTGGCCCACTGTGCGCCCTTGCAGCCGCGGCGCGCCCCTTGAGTGCGAGAGAGACGGCGCGACAGCCCGCGGACCGCCAGGTGCACGCCGTGACCGTGACCCCAAACGCAGCGCCACTTACCCTCACTCTCGATGAGGGTCGAATGCGACCGGACGGAGCTGAAGGCGCTCGACGTGATGGACGTGAGGGACATCTGGTCGAAGGGGATGACGCCGCCGCCCAGGATGACGGACTCCATGTCCGCGGCGTGCCTCCTCGTCGCCATGCTGCTGGTGCTGGTCACCCGGTTCAGGTCGTTCATGGCGGCTGCGTGCTGCTGCGTGCCGTCAACGTAAACATGCACTCGGTTGGGTCGTCGCGCGCGCTGTCGGGGTGCTGGGTGCTGGAGCGAGCGGCGCCGGCGACAGATCGAGACTGAATGACGAAATGAGCGATGCGGCGCGTCGCGTCCAGTCCACGGCCCGGCCGGCCGGCAGGTTGGGGCAGGTCAGCACGCATTGGCTGCTGGGCTGCGCGTGGGAACCTGCCGCCCCTGCCGCCTCCCCGCAGCGCAGAGTAGCGCGGCACTTCGAACGGCGTGGGAACGATGCGGAACCGGGAAACCTCGCCGACGACGGGAAGCAGACCGATGCCGCACGTCGGCTTGGTCGCTCTGTCTCTCTCGCACCTACGTGGGGGACGCCGCATGAGTGCGAGAGAGACAGCAGGAGGGAAAGCCCAGCCGCCGCCGCCGATCCCGAAGGATCGTGCCGTCGGTTCGTCTCTGTCGCACTCGTGGGCCGCGCCGTCGAGGTGCGAGAGAGACAGACGGCCCTCCGGAATGAATCGCGGCCCGTCGGCCCTTCCCACGCAGTCCGGCGCGTCCTCCGGTGCGTCCCGCGGACCACCGCCACCACCGCGGACACGGGGGAAGTGGGCGGGGAAAGGGAAGCACCGGAGGCACGCCGGGCACGGAGATGCATGAAAGAAAAGTGCAAGGACTAAACGAGATACAGGCGATCGTGAGGGGGTGCCGGCGCGGTGGCGGGGTGAGGGCCACTGTGAGGGCCTTGGCGAGGGCGGGGCGGGGCGGGGCGGGGCGGGGCGGGGCGGGGCGGGCGGGGTGGGGCAGGTCGCCGGAGGGGCGTACGGGGCGGCGGACGCCGAGGGTGTGGGCGTTGAGGCTTTCTGCTGAGGCGAGCAAGCGTCTCCAGAAGTGGAGGGCTCTTGACAGAAATTACTGCTGATTGGCCAGAATTTGCCGGCGATTCCCGAAGTCCCCCACAGTGCACCGCGCGCCCCCACAGCCCCCGTGGAAAACAAGCCTCCCCCCTCCCCCAGCGGGGCCCACCCCCACCCTATCCGAGACTCCTCTTCGCCCTTGTCCGTCGCCATGCCCGTCTTTGCATGCAGCATCCATCAGCGGTGCTCCCGAACGGCGCCTCGACGCCCGTCTCTCTCGCACGCCCGCGGCGCGGTGCGGCGCGCCAGTGAGTGCGAGAGAGACGGGCGATGAGGAGGCCGTCGGGAAGCAGCCTGCGTCACGGAGGCCAGGAATTAGGCCACAGGGCGATGCACGGCCGCTGATGAGCCCTGCTGGCGTTCGAACCGCCACCGGCGCCACCGCGACCGCCACGTCGGCTGGAAAATTCACCGATTTCGGTCCATGGCATTCAACAACCAGAACATTGAGCCCGCACCACAAGTGTATTTCGAGAATTACAAGCAGAATTTACCATTTTCTGGCAGGCGCGGATCCAGGGGAGGAATAGTGGAGCACAGTGGGCCAGAAGACCGGTGGAGGCGGCCAAAACTCTAGACGCGCTTTGAGATCCAGAGTCGCTAAATGGAACTCGAACCGAACGTGTGACCCCACCAATGGATTCCTCGTTCGGAGAGCAATCCATTGGTCGGGTCACACGTTCGGTTCGAGTTCTATTTAGCGACACTGGAGCTCAAAACGCGTCCAGAGTTTTGGCCGCCTCCGGCCCACTGTGTGGGGTTGACCTTCGAGGGGCAGCTACCCCTCCTTGCGTACTAGATAGAGCGTCTAGAAGGCAGGCAAAAGCACTGCTTTGCCCCTGTAAGTGCCCCCTTCTGACAAAACTCCCGGATCGGCGCCGGTTTTCCGGGTCTACATGCGACCGATCGCGCTGCCGGCCGTCCGGAGTGTCCGGTCGATGTGGCCGCTCGATGGGGCCCACCGCGGCCCACGCTGGCGCCATGGCTAGCACCACCAGGAGGGCCGCGAATGTGAAGCAGCAGTTGACCTATTCCATTGCATTCGACGAGCAGTTTGGTGGGTTAGCGGGTCAAGTGTGCGCGGCCGAGTGGCATTTTTCGCTTCAACAAGTTTTGCATATTTATGAGCGGGGGACGCCGTTTGCCCGTTTGCTGCCGCCGCGGCCCTACCGGCGGCCCTGCCCAGTGTAGGCGAAGAAGCGCAAAGCCCAAGGCAAGCCCAGCCGTATTTCATTCCGAAAGAAATCACCACTCTGTCTCTCTCGCACTCAGGTCATTCTGAACACTGTTTCGTCGCTCTGTCTCTCTCGCACTCAATGGGCGTCCCACGGGGGTGCGAGAGAGACAGAGCGACGACTGCCGGTCCGAGTACAGCAGCGGAGCGCGCGCCCGGGCACCACCACGACCACGACGACGGGCGGCACCGCTAGCACCACACAGTGGGCCAGAAGATCGGTGGAGGCGGCCAAAACTCTAGACGCATTTAGAGCTCCAGAGTCGCTGAACAGGACTCAAACCGAACGTGTGACCCCACCAATGCATTCCTCGTTCGGAGAGCAACCATTGGTGGGGTCACACGTTCAGTTCGAGTCCTATTTAGCGACTCTGGAGCTCAAAACGCGTCTAGAGTTTTGGCCGCCGCCACCGGTCTTCTGGCCCACTGTGCAGCGCCGCGCCGCGCAGTCGAGCGATTCCGCCGCCTGCCCTCCTCGCTCTGTCTCTCTCGCACCCCTACGGAACGCCCCGTGAGTGCGAGAGAGACAGCCTCTGAGTCAAGTGCGCCGAAATCGATCCCCGCCAAAGAGTGCTCGAGAGGCATCGGAGCCGAGCCGCGAGCGCCGCGAGCCGCGCCGAGTGTCCCAGGAGTGTCGCGGGGAGTGTGGCAGTGTGGCGCCGAGTGCAGTGTACCAGTGTGCCAGTGTGCCAGTGTACCAGTGTAGCGCACGCGTCGCGAGGCCGCCGTCGACCGCCAGCGCCGCCAGGGCCAGGGCCAGGACCGCCACGCCGACGAACGATCTGCCGATCCGCGCGCACCAGGGGGCGCCGCGGGGCCGACGGGGGGGAGGGGAGGGGAGGGGCTGGAGGGGCGGCACTTTGAAAGCGAGCCGAATGGGCCGTAATGGCGGGAAAACTGAAACTGCATCAAGACCGGCAAGAAGGCTGCCGCGGAAGTCCAGAGCCGCGGCCAGGGGCTGCAGCAGAGGCAAAGAGTTGCTCTCTGCCTACCTTTCAGGCGGCTGGGGGTCACGGAGGCAATCGCCCACCCCCTCTGGATCCGCCATTGTCGGACGGGCTGCCTACCCGCACTGCAGAGGCGCTGCTCTGCTCTGTCTCTCTCGCACTCATGGGGCGGCCCGTAGAAGTGCGACAGAGACAGGGCGTCCACCCAACACCGCGAGGGCTTCGACTTGGAGGCCAAGGAGGCGGCCATGACCTTGTCCCGTATTCGAACGAAGAGAGGTCGCTCCGTCTCCGTCCCGCTCGTCGGATGCCCCGCGGGTGTGCGAGAGAGACAGAGCGAACGCGGCGCGTCGCGGCGCGGACTGCAGGCACACTGCAGATGATTGGTCCATCGGAAGGCGCTGGGGCCATTACGTTCAGTGTCACGACCGATAAAAAGGCCGAATCGACAGACTTCACCGTCGCTTTTTTAAAGGCGGACGCGAAGGAGCGTCCTTTTGACGTTCCGACGGCGTCCTCGTCACGCGGGGAGTCCAGAAGTAGATCTAGAGCCCACACGTTGCTGGTGGGCCTTGGCCAAAGCTAGAATGAACAGTCATGTTTCTGGTGCTGTGTCGTCAGTGTAAAGCGGTGTAAAGACCTACCTCTTCTTTATTTTGGGGCCGGACCGCACAGTGGGCCAGAAGGCTGGTGGAGGCGGCCAAAACTCTAGACGCGTTTTGAGCTCCAGAGTCGCTAAACAGGCCTCGAACCGATCGTGTGACCCCACCAATGGATTCCTCGTTCGGAGAGCAATCCATTGGTGGGGTCACACGTTCGGTTCGAGTCGCGCTCAAAACGCGTCTAGAGTTTTGGCCGCCTCCACCGGTCTTCTGGCCCACTGTGAACCGGCCGTTCGGACGGCCTTCCCTCTGGGGCTGGCAGCCCTAGGCAGCCCTAGGCAGCCTAGGCAACCCAAGGCAGCCCTGCAGGGCGCCAGGAGTGGGGGGATCGGGGGCAGGTCCGGGAAGGCCTGAGTGTCCTGGCGGGGGTCCTCGAGGAGCGGCAGGCCCGGCAAGCCAGACGAGTCACTAACGACCTCACGTGACCAGCGGGCGGGCGGGCGGGGCGGGCGGGGCGGGGCGGGGCGGGGCAGGGTGTGGCGGGGTTGCTGGTTGGCCGGCCTGGATGGCCTGGATGCAGGCAGCGTCCTGATGCAGGTTTCGGCTTCGCCGCGTCGCCTTCGCGGTCCTCGCTCTGTCTCTCTCGCACTCGTGAGGCGTCCCATAAAGGGTGCGAGAGAGACAGAGCGACGCGGGGCGCTGTTTGAAATGAGCCCGGCCGTGCCGGCGCATGGGTGGCTTGGACGCCTTGCCGCCTTGACCCTGCATCATTACCGGCCTCTTAATTATGGCGAGTCACACGCCGGCGGGCCGCCTCGCTCTGTCTCTCTCGCACTCGCTGGGCCAGCCGGCCGGCCACACAGGTGCGAGAGAGACAGAGCGCTGCCAGCCGTGTGGTTGCTATTCGCAGTGCCAACCCGGCCAACACACACACAGACGCACCCACACCAACCCTTCTTGTTTTAAAATCTGTGCCGCGCTGCCACGGCCACTCGCCGCTGTAGGCTACCCTGCCGTCTAGGACGATGACAAAAAATGGCATCTAAATTAAGAGCCTGAAAGTTGGGCAAAGGCCCATGAAAGTAGGCAGAAGTTGCCACTCCCCCCCCTTTTCAAAGGCCGCCCCTGGACCCGCCACTGCCTCGTCTCGCCCTGCCGTCTCGCCCTTCCCGGCCCACTGCACAGTGTGTCAAGAGGTATTGACAGCCTTGCGGGCCCTGGCCCTGGGCCCTGCGGACAGCCCCCGTAGGCCCGGGGCCCTGGGCCCTGTCACAGTGCCAGTGGTGTAGTGTAGGGACTTTCGGGGAGGGGAAGGACCAGAGCGCGTTGGGGGAGAACGCCTCGGACATGTGTCTAGATGCAGCAGCCGAGCGATTCAGAAAAGTCGTTTCGCCACTCTGTCTCTGTCGCACTCATGGGACGCTGCACAAGAGTGGAAGGAAGACGAGGCAATGCGTCGTCGAAGGCCTTTCAGTGCGTGGGGCATAAAGGTGGTGCAAACTGGTTTTTCGTACTTTCTGGATCGAAAATCGAATTTGAGAATCACTGTCAGATAGGCGTTCTTCCTACACAGCTTGCATGCACTGCCGTGCCAGGCCGTGCTCGCCGAGCAGCGTGGTGGTGTTCCCCGAGCCTCTCCTCTTGTTCGATCTGAAAATGAAGAAAGCGAATGGAAGTGCACTGTGAGGCACACTGTGAGGCACGGCCACGCCGCCACGCCGCAGTGCCCGAGGGACAGGGGTGGCGTGGCGTGGCGGCACCAGCCTCGCCGATGACAGGGCTTGCTCGGCCAGCCGGCCGATCCTCAAGCGGTGCCTCGTCGCTCTGTCTCTCTCGCACTCGTGGGGCGGCCCGTTTGCTTCGTCGTTCCGTCTCTCTCGCACTCGTGGGGCGGTGTACCCTTTCGAAACCAGCCGGCTGGCATACGTGTCCGGGTCGTCCGGGTCCCGCCAAGTCCCTCCGCAGAGACTGCTGCATTGTAATCACACGACTTCCCTCTGTCGCTCCGTCTCTCTCGTCTGTGCGTACCGCCCCACGAGTGCGAGAGAGACGGAGCGACAGAGGGCCGCGGCGGGTCCCTGCGGAAATCGTGGCCCTTCCTTTAGTGAGGCACGGCGTGGAGCCAGCGACCTAACCTAACCTAACCTAACGTCACCTAACCTAAACTAACGTCACCTCACCAACCTAACGTCACCTAACCTAACCTCACCTCACCTAACGTAACGTAACCTAACCTAACGTCACCTAACTTAACCTAACCTAACCAGCGAGTGCCCAGTGCGCACTCTGGCGCCACACGCAGCAGGGCGGCAGTGGCAGTGCAGTGGCAGTGCCGGCAGCCCACTCTGAAACAAACAGCGGCGCAGCCATTACAGTGCAGCACCGCATTGAAAGCCACTCCGAACCTCGCCTTTCTGCGCTCTGACGTCATCGAGCCCTGCTTCGCCTCGCTTCGCCCTGCTTGCCGCAGCTAAAAACAAAATTCAAAGAAGAAAAGTTTGCAGAAAAAATAAAAAAGAGAAAAAAATACATGATGTTTGTTCCAGAGAGGGTGCTTGTGTCGTTCGATCGACAGCGAGTGCATGTGTGTTTACTATCGATTTTTATTGCTTGTTTTTTTCTTTGTTTTTTTTTAATTATTTTTCTTTGATTTTTGTTGTTGGTTCCTTTTTTTGGGTTGTGCCGTGCGGTTCCAACTGTGACGTGGCCAGACCTCTGCGGCAGGAGCAGGTTGCCTACTCGTCTGACCCACTGCCCTCTCGAAGCGGGGCGCAGTGCTGACTGCACCGGGCGAGTGGCACCAGGGGCGGCACAGGGGCGGGACAAGGGGGCGGCATTTGCCGCAGTCCGTTCGGAGGCCCGCCTCGCGCCGCCTCGTCCTCTGGGTCCTGCAGCCCTGGAGCAGCCCGTCGAGCGGCCCGCCGATGACGTCACACCGTGGCTCTCTTAAGCCACACGTTGTATCTTCTGTGTGACAGACAGAGAGAGGGAGAGAGGAGGGGAGGGGGCATTCACTGCGCATGTTCTGAGTTTGAGGGCCGAGGGCTGTCTTTTCATTTCTGCAGTGTGGTGGCGGCGGTGGCGGCGCAGCCTGCCAGTACTACCCTTATCCCTTTTGCAGCCCCCAGCGCCAGCGCCAGTGTGACACGTGGACCAGAATGCAATGGCTTGCTGGCGTGCGCGCTGCTAAAGCGCTTTCAGGCTCTGTGTGTGTGCCTCTCTCTCTCTCTCTCTCTCTCTCTCTCTCTCTCTCTCTCTCTCTCTCTCTCTCTCTCTCTCTCACACACACACACACACACACGATCTCACTCGAAAGCTTACGTAAAGTAAACGTGAAAGACACACACCATAATTACGCAGGCGCACGGTATGGCCGCGGGGTGAGCGGAGGGCAGAGGGGGTGACTCATTTCAAACGGCGTCCTAATCCGATACGCCAAGTTTGTGACTTAACGCGGCGATCGGTCTAAAGCAAGCCCTCCAAGAGGTCGTCCGGGCGTAGGGGCTGGTAGGGGCCACCCCGGGCGTGTCAAAGGGTGACCTGAATTCCCCCTGACCCATTGGCAAGCAGCCCCATGCACCTGTGCTGCAGTCCTCAGCGGCCACCGTTCAGAACGAGGTGCTGCAACGCGTTGATGCAGATGGCGCCCCCCCCCCCCTTTCCCAGTGCCGCGAGGCCTGCTTAGGCCCCGCAGTGTAGCAGCAGCACCAACCAGCGACCACCACACCGCGAAGCCAGGCCAGCGAAGCCTTCCCCAGGGGAGGGTCTCGGAGGGGGCGCGAGGGGTGGCGGGACTGGAGGAGCTGGAGGCTGGAGGGGCGGCCTTCTGCCACGGCCTCGCTGGAGTCGGAGTCCCTGCAGGCCCAGGCAGCCCAGGCAGCCCCAGGCAGCCACAGCCTCCAGGCGCGTCGGGCGGGGGTTGCAGGCTCAGGCGGGCACAGCGGGCACAGCGGGCATGCCCTCCGGAGGACATTCCTAGCTAGCGGCTGGCGGCCGTCCCGGTCCTCCCGCCGACCCTGCCCGCGGACCCCGTGCGAAGTTGTCCAGCCGTCCGACCAGTGCCCCGGCCGCGCGGCCTGGTGCACGCGGGGCCCCCAGTGCGTCACTCTCTGGATACGGCCTGCCCCCGCTGGGGCGTCCGCGTCGACGTCGTCTAGCAGCTTCGCTCTCCTCCGCCACCTCGGCCGGCGCAGCCAGCAACCCGACGGGGAAGTCCACAAGTAAGTGGAGACGCTTGCCGTCCTCGTTGTCACTGCCTCGGCTCCACGCCGCACAGTGGGCCAGAAGGCCGGTGGGGGCGGCCGAAACTCTAGACGCGTTTCGCGCTTCAAAGTCGCTAAACCGAGCGTGTGACCCCGCGAATGGATTCCTCGTTCGGAGAGCAATCCATCGGTGGGGTCACACGATCGGTTCGAGTCTCATTTAGCGACTCTGGAGCTCAAAACGCGTCTAGAGTGTTGGCCGCCTCCACCGGTGTTCTGGCCCACTGTGCGCCGCACGGCCGGACGCCGAGGAGACTTGAATCGAGGTGTGGACGGACCAGCCAGGGGCAGCCAGAGGCGTCTCCGCGGCTCGAAGATTCAGGCCGTTCCCGAACAGCGCTCTGTCTCACTCGCACCCCCACGGGACGCCCCACGAGTGCGAGAGAGACAGAGCGACGGGAGCGCACTGCGGAGCACAGTGGGCCAGAAGACCGGTGGAGGCGGCCAAAACTCTTGACGCGTTTTGAGCTTCATCTTCGCTACACAGGCCTCGAACCGAACGTGTGACCCCACCAATGGATTCGTCGTTAGGAGAGCAATCCATTGGTGGGGTCACACGTTCGGTTCGAGTCCCATTTGGCGACTCTGGAGCTCAAAACGCGTCTAGAGTTTTGGCCGCCTCCACCGGTCTTCTGGCCCACTGTGCGGAGTCGGCCTGTCGGCCTGCACGCGGCGGGTGGTGAGTGGTGCGGCCGCGTGTTGTCGCCTTAACTTTTTCCCCTTTGTGCAATGTGATTTCTTGTTTCTCGTGCTCCCTCTGACGGAGACACACTCGCGGACGCGCGTTTGCCGTCTCACTCGCTCCACCCGTCCCCTTTGGCTGCCATGGCCGTGCCGACTGCAACGACATCAACGCACTCACCCTGGCCCCGCCGCCCCGCCGCGCCCGGAAGCCTCAGCCCACACTCAGAAAAAAAAAGTCGTGAAACTGCGTGGAACTTACTGGGAGCCAGGGCAATTTCCTTCACCGTGAGGTACATTATGCTTGTTACTAGAAAAATTCCCCTCTCTCGAGGAAATTGGCCTTCTTTCTTTTCGAGCCTCGCGGTAGGTCGGTCAGCAGAGCTAAACATAAAACCGGCAAAACGTATTATTCGGCCGCTAAAAACCACGTGTGCCCCTTTTCTAAACTAGGAACCGCGCTGTCGTTAGCGTAGGTAAAGTTGTTGCCGCTTTTTTTTTGGGGGGGGGGCGCCCTTGCGGTGTGGTTTCCCTAACCTCCTTCAAGAAAGGTTGTAATGAGGCCGGGCCAGGCCGGAGTCTTGGCGGATGCTCCCCGCCGTGTCCAATTCCTGCTCAGCCGCCCGTTCCTCCTCCTGGAGGTGCTCCTGGTCCTCCCCCCGCCGACCGTCTCTCCCGCACCCCGACGGGCCCAAACGGGCCGCCCCGCGAGTGCGAGAGAGACGGAGCGCGGCGGCGCTGGAGTCGCTCGTCAAACCGAGGACGTCATTACTGCCCGCGAGGATTTAATCATCTCTGTCGTCGAGGACGGTCGAGGACGAGCGGGGCGACACACCTCGCTCCCTCTCACTCCCTCTCGCGTCCCCCCTCCCTTCCCCTCCCCCCACCCCCTCCCGCCCGGCTAATAAGACCGACGTGTTGACACAGCCGTTGTTAAACTGCAGAGGCGATTCCGCTACCCGTCTCTCTCGCACGCCAACGGGACGCCCCATGGGTGCGAGAGAGACAGAGCGACGGGAGCGCTGTCCGAATGCAGCCCACTGCCTGCGGTACGAAGCCACTGCAAATAAACTGCCGGCCCTGCGGATAATGGGCGCACGCAGTGTTCAGAGATCGAGAGGAAGGACGCTCTGTCTCTCTCGCACTCATGGGGCGTGCCGTAGGAGTGCGAGAGAGACACAGTACAATTTGCGAGATTTCAATCAGTG
Source organism: Thrips palmi (assembly GCF_012932325.1). NCBI lineage: Eukaryota > Metazoa > Arthropoda > Insecta > Thysanoptera > Thripidae > Thrips > Thrips palmi. The sequence continues at coordinate 7,714,618 of NW_023144622.1, forward strand.
GCATAGGCCCCTGGAATATTTAGCTATGTTTTGACACTAATATCAACTTGAATAATTCGGTTCGAGGTCTGTAAAGCCCCGGAGGGCCGGAGGGAGGGGGGGGGGCCGCGGCGCGGGGAAGGGGTGCTGGGGGCTGTTGAAAAGTGCTGTGTCCACCAAAAGTGTGTCAAGAGCCTTCCGCCTAGGTACTTCCCCGGACGGCGACTGCCATGGTGTGACGTCTCGAGCCGGGTCGCCGGGGCGTCACCAGGGCGACGCCGAGCGACCGAGCGTGACCAGGGCGACGCCGAGTGTCACCAGGGCGACGCCGAGCGACTGAGCGACACCAGGGCGACGCCAAGTGACTCCGAGCGTCACCAGAGCGACGCCGAGTGTCACCAGGGCGACGCCGAGTGACGCCGAGTGTCACCAGGGCGACGCCGAGCGACTCCGAGCGTCACCAGAGCGACGCCGAGTGTCACCAGGGCGACGCCGAGCGACTCCGAGCGTCACCAGAGCGACGCCGAGTGTCACCAGGGCGACGCCGAGTGACGCCGAGCGACACCAGGGCGACGCCGAGCGACACCAGGGCCGGGCAGACCGGGCATGGGGCTCATGGCGCCCCCAGTGGGGCTGCCCCTCCAGTGACTTGAACGACTGGGCCCGCTTGGCTCGTCTCGGCGTGGCGCGGCCGGCCCGTGGTACCCACTGGATCCGCCCGCCGCCCCTCGGAGGGCGCCTCGCACAAGGTAAGCCGCACCACCACACCATTACCCTAATTGGTACCGCTGTTCTCGTCTCTCGCTTTTCGTTTTTCTTCTCCCTATGGTTCGGGGTTTCGCTCCCCCTTTGGAGCGCGGGTTCGCTCTAACGAGGTTCGCGCGGTTTTGAACTCGTCGAGGGGAGATTATGGTGTGGCTTGCGTGCCCAAGGGCGAGTAGGCGGTGTTACCGCACGCCGCTGGACGCGCTGACAGCGGTGCCGTTGATGATTAGAGAAAACATGTGTCGCGGCAGGTGTGGTGCCCACAGTGGTGCCCACAGTGGCGCCCCCTTGGAATCAGACCGTAAAAATGACCTCCCGGCTTTCACTCGCGGCACTCGGCTTTCGAACTGGGCTTCTCTCAAGCTTTCGAGGGAGTTTGAGCACGCCTCGACGAGCACCAAAGCCTGTATCTGCACATTAGGTTGAAAAGGCTGCACCCCAAAGTGAAACAAAAAAACATGGACGCAAAAAAGTTTTTGTTTGTTTTTTATGCTCTTTATTTTTCGGTTTCCTTTCCTCTCCCTGTTTTTGCCGTTTGATATGGGAGTCGCCGCGCCTGGCCGCCAGACGCCGACCTCGGCAATGTCAGCAGGCTGATTCCCAGAGTCGGTTCCGTCGCTCTGTCTCTCTCGCACCTGTACGGAACGCCCCATGAGTGCGAGAGAGACCGAGCGGAATCAGTCTAGTGGGAAGCTTCTCAATCGGATCATCCTTGCATCCCTGCCCCGATGACTCGCGCTGTGCCGCGGGGCGGAACCAGACGAGGGAAAATGACAGGCTGTCTCTTTTTCGAACCCACACGGGACGCCCCATGAGTGCGAGAGAGACAGAGCGATGAAAACGACTCCCGGAGTCAGTCTGCTGGACGTAATCGCTCCCACCGCCGCATCGGCGTGCGTACACTGTAACGCCGTGCCGTGCCGCACGTTTCTCGCGAGTATTCGAAGCCGTTCGCCACCACACTTGGCTTTGAAGGGCGCGGCAGGCCTCTGAGGCAGGGGCAGCCAGGGGCAGCGGGCAAGGCCCTGCTGCAGGGCTGCTTCCCAAGCGCACCCTGTCTCTCTCGCGCCACTGCGGCACACTCCGTGAGTGCGAGAGAGACAGAGCGACGAAAGCGACTTTCGGAGTCGGCGTGCGGGGTGCGCTGGAGACTGGAGACTCCAGCCTGGAGTGGATCATGCCTTATCTGGGGCCGGGGGAGTGTATCGCTCTCACCGCGAGCCGGGTGCCGGCAGGCCGACGGCAGGCCGACGGCGTCGTCCACCGTCACTGGCATGGCTGCCACCCCGCACAACCTGATGCCCTCCACGGCCCTGGCGGCGCGGCGGCGCGGCGGTCGGATTCAATCAAAGAGACCCCAGGGGCCGGCACGGCATGCAGCGAGGCAGCCAGGCAGAGCCGCACTCCACGCCACAGAGGCGGCATGCCGCAGCGGCGTCCCAGCAGACTGACTCTGAGAGTCGTTTTCGTCGCTCTGTCTCTCTCGCACTCGTACAGGCGACTCTGAGTCTCCTGCGTGGTGGAGCGCCCCGCCCCGCCCCGCCCCGCCTCGCCTCGCGGCTTCCTCCCCCGGCCTTTCTTTCCTTCGATGCACTTGACCCTCGCGCAGCTCGTGCAGTGTGTGTGCAGACGCGAGACACGACCCCCAGCATCTCGTGGTGCGCGCCGAGCCGCACCCCGCCGCACCCCGCCGCACCCCGCCCGCTTTCTCTTTTATGCCCGACTCTCACTGCGACTGGCAGACAGGCAGCGGTCTTGATCGGCGCTATAATTATCGACTCTTTTGTCCGAGGAGGAGAGGGGAGGGGAAGGGAAGGAGGGGAGGGGAGGGGGTGGCCGCAAAGAGGTGGAGACTGTGTCGGTTGCGGCACGCTGCACCCTTCTTACAAGATACACCGGTAACCAACGAATGTGACGACATTCTCGTTCGTATGTGAGTTTTGTCACGTTCGTTTGAATATGATGTCACATTCGTTTGAATGTTGATCAACATACAAACGAATGTGACACCCTACTTAAACGGCCGAGTCACGTAACGAATGTGACAAAATTCACACTGCAACGAATATGACGTCACATTCGTTGTCTACCAGTGTAGACCTCCTGGACGGTAGGCAACACACGCGCCACGTTTCCACCAAAAGTAGGCGAAAGCACCGCTCTACCCCCTCCCTGGAATGTCCTGGAATGTCCTGGAATTTCCTGGATCCGCGCCCGAAGTAAGCAGATCAACCCGCGGCGGCGAGACGAAGGTATTATTCCCCGTAACTCACCGCTCCTCGTGGATTGCGCGCCATTCGCGGGTCGCGGGTCACGCCACCGTAAATTCAGCTAATCTCGAGGACCGCGGCTGCGCGGCTGCGAGCCTGCGAAGCCCGCGAGGTGCAAATCGCGGAGGGATTCAAACTTTCGCTGAAGAGGAGTAGAGGGGGAGAGGGGGCTCGACGCTGGGGATGTGTGGGAGGAGGACGACGCTGGGGGAGGGGGAGGGGGCACTCCAGAGTCCTTCACACGCCGATAGAAATCCTTGCTAACAACGGAGCAGGCAGGAGTGAAGTCGGACAAGCGAGTAAGACGGGGAGGGTGAGGGTGGCGGTGGGTGGGGGCTTTTGCTCTCGCTCGCTCTCGCCAGCCCTCACTGCCCGGGACGGTCGGGACGCCCGGGACGCCGACGACGTGCTCAGAGCCTCTGTTCCAGCCCTGCCTCGCCTAGGGGCGCCGCGCCTCCACCGCCCCGCCCCGCCCCGCCCCACTACCCCGCCAGGCAGAGACTTAGTGCCCACACAGCGCTGCCCGACATTGCATTTCCTGGAAGGGAGAGAGAGAGAGAGAGAGAGAGAGAGAGAGAGAGAGAGAGAGAGAGAGAGAGAGAGAGAGAGAGAGAGAGAGAGAGAGAGAGAGAGAGAGAGAGAGAGAGAGAGAGAGAGAAATTATCGATGCAAGACCAGCTGTGCAGTGCACCGAGCAGACCGTCCAGCCGGTGTTCGTGGAGTCCATGTCATAAGGCGACGCCAGTGGTCAGAATTTTTTGGGGGAGGGGCGTCTAGAGGCTTCTCCGGGTTGGATTTTCCAGGCCGAACAAAAATATATACCTTTTTTTATCTGGGTGGTCCTGGAAAACCCGCACTCTGTTTCGTTTTGCTGAGTTTTGTGTCACCTCGCGAAATCAAAGTTGCGGAGAGTGTACCCGGGCGGGACCGCAGTCACTCGAGCAACTTTCCTGCTGAGCGGGGATGCAGCATCAGACTCATTCCGCGATTCGTTGTCGTCGCGCTGTCTCTCTCGCACTCATTGGGCGTCCCGTAGGTGCGAGAGAGACAGCGCGCGGAACGGAGTGTGCTGGACGCGGTGGTTCTTCTCCTTGTTGCAGGTCGTGGCGGGGCGAACAGCCGCCCTGACAGGGCCCCCGCGGCCCCCGGCCCGGCCTCTGCCCTGCCCCGCCGCCCCGACGGCCCCGTCGTCCCCGCCCCGCGCCTAGCAGACCTCGGATGCCCAGGAGGCCCAGGATGACGTGCTTGCTGACGCTGCGCGGGCTGGGCGCCGCCCTGGCCCTGCTGCTGGCCGTCCTGCAGGCCCTCATGCTGGCCACGCCGGGAGGCGCGGAGTACCAGCAGTGAGTGTCGTCGCTCTGTCTCTCTCGCACTCGTTTGGGAATCCGTCTTTTGTGGAAACTGGCTCGAGCCCTGCAGCCCGGCTGGGTAGGCAATGTCCACCGTGCGGCGTACCGCTGTGTGCCGGGTTGCCTACCCCGCGTTCCGCGGGCGCTCGGAGCCAAGAACGAGCCAGTCGCTCTGTCGCTGTCTCTGTCGCACTCGCGGGACGTTCCGAGGGTGCGAGAGGGGCAGAGTGGTTGACGGCGTGCTGTTGCACACTCTAAATGTTGTACAGTGAAGATTCTCCATGTTATGGTGAAAATGTTCCATATTATGGTGGTGCAGCTGACTTCGTAACATACCACTGAGAATTCACTGTACCTTATAGAGATTTTGACAAATTTCGTTGGTATTATGGAGAAAATCTCTACCGTATTATGTTGGTGCAGCCCTTCACCGTGAGACATTTACTGTGCAGGAGCCTCATGTTCAGCGACATCCTCCCGGAGAACCCCAAGCTCTACGACAAGATGCGGCCCCCCAAGAAGGACGGCGGCCCCACGGTCGTCTACTTCCACGTCACCGTCATGGGGCTCGACTCCATCGACGAGAACTCGATGGTGGGGACGCGACGTTCGTTTTACAGATAGTTGGTGTTTTTTGACATTGTACTTTATGGATGACTAACGTGTTTATCGCTATTGTTGACAGACGTACGCTGCAGACATTTTCTTCGCTCAAACTTGGAAAGACCACCGACTGCGGTTACCTGAAAACATGACGTCAGAATATAGGTAAAGCGCGCTAAGGTTGTATGGTGTTCTCTGGCTTTCCCTTCCACGCGGCTTTCACCGTCCGTCCCTCTGCTCGGCAGGTTATTAGAAGTAGACTGGTTGAAGAACATGTGGAGACCGGACTCGTTCTTCAAGAACGCCAAGGCCGTCACGTTCCAGACCATGACCATCCCCAACCACTACATGTGGCTCTACAAGGACAAGACCATCCTCTACATGGTCAAGTGAGTGTCGCCCTCGGTCGCCCTCCACCCCCGCACAGCGGGCCAGAAGACAGGTGGAGGTGGTCAAAATCCTGGACGGGGTTTGAGCTCAGCGTCGCTGAATGGGACTCGAATCGAACGTGTGACCCCACCAATGGATTGCTCTCCGAACGAGGAATCCATTGGTGGGGTCACACGTTCGGTTCGAGTCCCATTTAGCGACTCTGGGGCTCAAAACGCGTCCGGGATTTTGGCCGCCGCCACCGGTCTTGTGGCCCACTGTGCCGTACGCCGACTCACGGCCCCGTTCTCAAAATGTTTCCCTTCCGCAGGCTGACGCTCACGCTCTCGTGCGCCATGAACTTCATGATCTACCCGCACGACACGCAAGAGTGCAAATTGCAGATGGAGAGCCGTGAGTACACTCGTCGCATTTTGAGTCTTCAGTCGCCTAGAAAGGGAAGCGGCAAGCGCGAAGCGAGGGGCGGGGAAATTGTTGCAACAGCCGCGCGTTTCCCCCTCGAGAGACGACGGTGAAGAGGTCTGTGACAAAACCAAGAGAGGGCGGGGCGGGGCGGGGCGGGGCGGGGCGCCACGGCCGAGCAGAGGGCCGCCGAGGGCCGCCCCACACTCCCAACTCCTCGTGGCCCCGGTGCCCCTTTGCCCTTTTCATAAAGCTTTAGCAGTAACAACTTGAGGTAACAAGCTACGTTCACGACACTTGGCCTCCCGGAGGCTGCTCCCACTTCGTCAGCAAATTACATCCTCGTCCCGGTCACAGAGTCACAGAGGCAGAGCCGCAGGTCGACAGACGGAAATGAAAACATTTGGCGCTATTTTTGTTGCTGTTGTTTGACGTGACGTCATTGATGTTGTTGTCGTCTGCTTGGCAGTGTCGCACACCACGGACGACATGGTGTTCCAGTGGGACCCCGACGTGCCGCTGGTCGTGGACGAGAACATCGAGCTCCCCCAGCTGCAGCTCGTCAAGAACAACACCGCCGACTGCACCCAGGTGTACTCCACAGGTCTGTCTCTTTCGCACGACGACGCGGCGCCCCGGCTTCGTGGCGAATTATTTCCAGGCGAGCGCTTCCGAAGAGTCGCTCTGTCTCTGTCGCGCTCCTAAGGGGCGCCCGTGAGTGCGACAGAGACAGAGCGACGTCCGCCGCTGACGCTGACGCGCGCTGACGTGTTGCAGGCAACTTCACGTGCCTCGAGGTGGTGTTTGTGCTCAAGCGGCGACTGGGCTACTACCTCTTCCACACCTACATCCCCACCTGCCTGATAGTCATCATGTCCTGGGTGTCCTTCTGGATCAAGCCGGAGGCGGCGCCGGCCAGGGTCACCCTGGGCGTCACGTCGCTGCTGACGCTGTCCACGCAGCACGCCAAGTCGCAGGCCTCGCTGCCGCCCGTGTCCTACCTCAAGGCGGTGGACGCCTTCATGTCGGCCTGCACTGTGTGAGTGCACTGTACACGCCGCCCTGACGCATAATAGAGTAATTGCCACTGTGCCCCTTATCCTCCCTCTCTCTCCTCGTCACGCTCTCCCACCCTTTTCCTCCTTGAGGGCGGCTGGGCCTAGCCAGCAGACTGATTCCGAGAGTCGTTTTCGCTGCTCTGCCTCTCTCACACCTACACGGGTCGCCCCATGAGGGCGAGAGCGACAGGGCGACGAAAACGGCTCTCAGTCTGCCACCTCCCCAGCCCCGGGCCATCATTAGCGCATGTGTCATGTGACCCAGATTCGTGTTCATGGCGCTCATGGAGTACTGCCTCGTCAACATCGTGCTTGGTGACTCGGACGCACCCAAGCCGCCGCCCGACCCGAACAAGCAGGACAAGGACAAGATCTTCGACTTGGCCGCCAAGGTACGCCGTCCCGTGGCGCCTTGCCCAAAATCACCAGCATGCACCAGTGGGTTGCCAACCTCGTGCAGGCCTGCCAACGAGGCAATATCGGGGCATTGCTCCCGAAAAGTTGTCTCGAAGGCAGGCTGCGGCCGGCACCGGTGCATCGGCAGCACTGTGGAGGGGCCTAGCCTCCCACAGTGGGCCAGAAGACCGGTGGCGGCGGCCAAAACTCTAGACGCGTTTTGAGCTCCAGAGTCACTAAACAGGCCTCGAACCGAACGTGTGACCCCACCAATGGATTCCTCGTTCTGAGAGCAATCCATTGGTGGGGTCACACGTTCGGTTCGAGGCCTGTTTAGTGACTCTGGAGCTCAAAACGCGTCTAGAGTTTTGGCCGCCGCCACCGGTCTTCTGGCCCACTGTGCCTCCCCAAGTGTTGCCTGGCGCTTTTCAGCCCGCCCACTGCTAGAGTCCTGAGTCTTTGAGTGCGCTCGTTTGCCCAGGAGAACGCGCGCCTGCTGCACGGCCACGGGCACGGCCACGGCCACGGCCACGCCCACACCCACGTGCCGGTGCCGCCGCCGCCGCCGAGGCCCAGCCCGGCCCAGCGCGCCCGGATGCAGGCCCTCAACATCGACCGCTTCTCCAGGGTCTTCTTCCCGCTGCTCTTCTTCGTCCTCAACTGCACCTACTGGATCATGTTTGCCCGCTACCTATAGCGTGCTATACCGTGCTATTGCGCCCGACCACACATCAGCGACGTCCACGCCGTCACTACTGCCGGCTCCGCTTCCGGTCGCGCACTTCCGGTGCTTCCGGTTCCGGGAGCGTGCGGGACGACCTGGGAGAGGCGGAACGGTGTGGGTGCCACTCGCAGTGGCGCAGCCTGCAGCCCGGCGGTGCGCCACGCCATGGCCACGCAGTGGCATCCTCTCTAGTCTAGAGCCCTATAACAGTGTAGGGCTTTTTCTCAGACAAGCCGGGTGGGTGGGCACGACTGGCGGGCAAAAGGGCGCGTGGCGGGCTGCCCACCCGGGACATGGCGGGCGCCAGCCACGCTGGCCTGGGGGCCTGGGGGCCTGGGGGCCTTGGGGGCTCCGCGGGCACCACACCGGCAAGGCTCGGCAGGGAGGCCCCCGTGTGTCGCCAGGCACGGCAGTTTTGAATGTAATGAACGACAAGTGATGGATTGGATTATGAGATTCACTGACCGTGTGATAGCCACTTCTAGGATTCGTATCTCAAATGCCTTCATGTTGTTGTTTTTCAGTAGAGGAGGATGAAATTAGTTTATTTCCCCTTTTTCACCAAACATTTGGCTTCTTCCAAGTTAAACTTTATTGTCCGTTTGGTAGGATCAGGAGAATATTTTAAGTTTAGGGAGCAATGTTATAGTTATTCCATGATAATTAGGCATCAAATTTATTGTCTCCACGACATGAGAAATTCCGTCGAATGCAGTTCAAGTTTTCTCGTTTTGCTCAGCAAGCCGCACACTGTAATTACACAGTAGTTTACTTATCTTAATTCATAATGTTTTTGAGAAAGCCATCCAAATTTCAACTTTGATTCAAAACATTGTGTTGTTGTTTAGTCTTTGGTTTCATATTTTTATCTAGGATTGAAAAATGTTTTCACAGTCTAAATAAAATGATAGAGTATTGGATTGGGTGTTTCAGATTTCTTGTACTGCAGCTTGTTGCAGTGGAGGATCTGGGGAAGCACCCTGAGGCAGCAGGGTTGCGTCTGAAGCACCATATTCAGGGTTAATTAATCCTGCCGTAATCAGTGTAAAAAATTTTACTCATAAAAACAGCATAAATTCCAATGTTTTTGTGCATTCCTTTCCCTCTGAGGTGTGTAGTCGTGCTGTTTCCAGCTTTGAGCATTCTATATTAGGAAACTTAATTTAAAAGTTGTTAAATTTTATTTCTTTTCCTTATCGGTTCATTGTTTGTTTTCATACTTTTTGTTAATTTATATTGTGATAAAACTTGTTGAGGCTCCACCATCTAAATGCCAGAAGCGCAAGTCTCACTGCTACAGCAGTTACTATACCACACATGAAATAAATAAATTTAAATTACTGGATAAAATGCTTGAGTTTATGAGAGTTAAGGGTGTATGTGAGATAGAAAATTGTTAGAATAGTACACCATAGAACAAATTGAGAGACCACAAGGAAGCGTGCACATACCAGATGCTTTGCCCCAATTTGAAATGGCTACATTGAAATTGTTCATAGCAGTGGAAAGAATACTTTTGTAGATACTAGTTGAGAATATTTAAATAAATCACTAAAACCCGACAGTTAAAGGTGATGTGATTGCCCACCTAAGTCCAGATTAAGGTTTGAACAATAAATTCAAATTTATTATGTAATTTGCATTTATTTCACTCAAGAGCAACATTACAGCCACAATAACACTGAGAATACTGAGACTTTCAATGGAGTAACAAAGGTAAATTCATTGGTAGAAAAACATGTTTATTTCAATCAAAAAGGCTTAAGACACTGCAGGCAACATTGTTTACCGATAAGTACACAGACAAATTTCAAAATAAGTCTGGGTAAACTCTGAAACATCTTTAGTTAAATAAGAAAATAGGCTCATTCTGTAAAATCCAAAAGACGATACTGGCCCCTAAGGAGAGTTTAATGTTTTCATTACTCTTACATTAATTAATTTGGTTAACAAATGTGTCACAACTATTTACCACAGCTGTTACAATCATCAGACCGATCTTTTAAGATAAAGCCATAAACAATATAGTCATGGTTTCAGTTCAAATTTTGAAGTAGATTACTACTTAATACACTTCAGTGGGCTATGAAGTGGAACAGTTAAGCCTTTGGGGCTTCATTAGATGACAGTGTCAGTACGGTCGTACATAGTTCTTTGGAGACAAAAACTGAGTATATAATACTGACAGTTAACATGTATTATTGTCAGTCAGGTTAACAAAATCCCCCTAAAAACTAATAATTCGCAAAAAGATTTACAAAATTTTAACAGTGTAACTACACAGTGGAATGATTAACAATGCACTTTTTTTAGAAAAAGGCTACCTAAAATAGTACACCCAGGCATTCAATCCTCAGTAAAACAAACCGCAAGCATTGTTAAGCATCATTACCTTTTTCATAATATTAGGGTCATATCAAACACGAGAAAATAGTAATTTGTAACACACTTGAAAATAAAGGCATTAAGCAAGTGGTACATTTGAGCTCATCTGCAAAGAGCCTCATTCATGTAAATAGGAACAAAAAACTGATTACTTCACATTTCATCAAGCAAAAAGATAGAGGAAAAGAGGCAATCAGTTCTGCACTTACAATAGCGTCATCTGAACAATATGAACTTTTTTTTCCAAAATTTTGGAAAGCACAGACTTTGCAGGCACATCAAAACTTAAGTTCAGTCAATATAATCAGTCTTGTCAAAGCTATCTAGCTGCAGCATTTAAGGCAGAAATTTATCTGTCAATGCCTTTTAGTCAAGACAAAATAAACAAAACATTAATACATTTATACATGAGTAAATACATACAAAAATGTAAATATTACAATGGTACATACAGACTTAGGAACATTATCAGTGCTTCAAACAATACATAACCCTCTGCTCCACAAAAACAACTCACCATAAGTCTCAAAGCGAGGATAAACACATTTCTAAGCAACTTATCACATAATATCACATTCATAACAAAGGTATAATACTAACAGCTGTCTTTGTATCAACCACAGATTGAAGAGAAGTATGGCAAATACTTCTATCCAAAAGAAATTTTAGAAGACCTCGCTTTACAAAAGTTATTAAAAACGATGAGACTTGTAAATACTGACAAAAATAACGAAAAAAGAGGTGGTAAAAAAATGGAGAAGTTGGACTCAACTCTACACTTCCTGAGGTGGTGGCGGAGCAGAGGGGCCCAAGGGCAAACAGTGATAGCTTGTGGGTCTTGGGGCATGCACTGTTGCAGTTTGATTACTCATACTAAGTCTATAACACCTATCATGGTTTGTTCTTCTTTGACGGTTAGGATGCTTAACACTTGCCACATAGGGAGGAGCCTTTACAGGCGACCTCGCAGGACCAACTAATCTTTGGACTGCTGGACTTGTATTGTCAACATCAGAAGAGTCCCCATCACAATCATCTCCTGCCTCTGAGCTTCTAGCCTGTAGCAATGATTCTGAAAAAGAAAAGGGAAAACCCATGATAATAAAGCTACATGCTACATTTCTCATTGAACATTAAAGGGAGAAGTGTTGTACCTGGTGGTGGTAGAAGCTCCTCATGGCTGTGACTTCTTTTGGAGTCACCTGTGCCACTGTCTTTGCTGCTTGAATGTTCGGAGTCTGTATCCACCTGATTAGCAATCTGTCCTCCAGGATGACCATAGACCAAGAGTGGAACAGGAGAGGTATCTGATGTTAACTTCAGATCTACAGTATGGGATAGTCCTACACCAGAATTGCCAGCGGGTGGTGGTGATCGAGTCATGTGTTTGCGAGTTTGATAGATAATGATGACCCACACAACTGAAGTGCACACAGCACAGCAAACTACGGCAATGACTATAATGCCAGCCATATCATCATTAATAATTAAAGATCCAGATGCTGTAAACACCAAGTTAATTAATACAAACCATACTTTGTAAAGTTTTTATATGCAGACGATTGCTGACAAGATAAGGTGTTTACCTGGAATGATTGTCAGCTTAGAATGGCCTCTTTCAGAACCAAGAGGGTTGGAAAGCTCACATTCATATCTACCAGCATCCTCAGGCTGGGTATTCCTAATGATGAGGAGTTCATCCTCTGCTGTAAAATGGTACCTGTCTGATGGTCTAAGTTCAATTCCATCTTTGCGCCATTTTAAACTTGGCCTCGGAGAACCAGTGGATAAACACTCCAAAACAACTGCCTGCCCCACACGGACCTCTTTGTTCTCCATTAACTTGAGGAATGATGGAGTCTCTGAAATAGAAATACTGATGTCAGTACAAGAAGGATGAATGCAATAGTCAGGTAGCTCAAAGCACTGAGAATAATCTCACCTAAAATTGTAAGCGATGCATTGGTGACATTAACCCCAGCATCGTTGTGGGCCATACAACTGTAAACACCCATATCAAAGGGTTTCACGTTAACAATGAAGAACACATCATCATCTGGCATGACGTGCATCCTACGTTCACGAGCAGCTGGAAAATCGTTGCCTCCATCCTTCTGCCACGACATTTTAGGTTCAGGAAGACCCTCAGCTGCACACGGCAAACGTGCTATGCTCCCTGTCTTCACTTGCAAATCTTCAGGAATCTTGGTAAACTTTGGAAAAACTGAAAATAGAAGGGTAAAATGAAGGAGGTAAATTCAACCCACTGAGGCGAACATCTCATGAACATCAATGCATATAGTGACACTTACCAACAACAGACACATTTGCTTTCCCAGAATGAGCAGACCCATAACTATTAGAGGAAAAGCATTGATAAATGCCAGCATCTCTGAGCGAAGCATTATAAATGTGGAGTTCGGATGTTTGCTCCTTGGAATCAGAGTTGATACGGAAATTGTACTTGATAGACATTCCAAGAGAGCTCTTCACTTCTATGTTATCCCTCTTCCAACGAAAAGTTATTTTTTCATCTGAAGAGGAGTTTGCACGACACTGAAGAGTAACATTAGATCCAAGAAGAACCATCTTCGACTTTGGTTCTTCAATAATGTGTGGATTTGGAATTCCATCTGAAGCAAACAAAATTGAGTTATTTAACAAAAACATCACACTGATTTTATACAAATATGCAAACCACAAAGATACATACCACATGAGAAGTTTTCAGGGGGAATATTTTTAACAGATATTCCTTGCAGTGAGTAGGGATAAGCACAAGTTGGATGAGTTTCATTTGCAAATGATTGCTTTTTAAGCCAAACTGGCAACCAACCCAAGGAACAGTCACACATTAAAGTAGAGACATTGAGAGATAGTTGAGTTAAGCTTGACATATGCAGCCATGGATTTTCTTGAATAGAGAGAAGGCTATTGTCTGCCAAATTAAGTACTCTCAAGTTGGTGACCCCATCAAATGCCAGGTAATTGATGGAGCTGATCCGGTTTTCAGCAAGACTCAAGATTTCAAGTTTAGTGAGGCTATTGAAGATTCCATTCATTTCTTCACCAGCCCAAGACAGGCTATTTCCATTCAATTCCCTGTAAGCAGAAACACATAGTTAAAGTTTCAATTAAGCTTGTAATTATGAAAGATGTGGCAAAAATGTGCAATATTAATATATTAAAAATCATAGAAAGACTGCTTACAGTTCATTAAGCTCAGGAGTGTGATTAAAAGCTCCCTCCTCTATGTAGAAAATGTGATTCACATTCAGTTTCAACCTTTGCAGCTTTGACAAATGGTTAAGTGAGTTTCTTCCAATCATCTTTATTTGATTGTGAGACAAATCAAGCTCAAGGAGATTGGAAGTAAAGCTCCAACACTCAAGATCCAGCTCTTTAACATGATTATGACTGAGATTTAGCAAATGGAGAGAGTCGAGCCCATACAGCCACGATTTAGATATGTTGGCCACATTATTATGATCCAAGAGCAGAGTGGAGATATTTTTCAATCCCCAGAACACACCATCATCCAGGTGAGCAATATTATTCCGTCTAATGCGTAATGTTGTTAGCTGAGCCAAGTCTTGAAATGTGAGACTCTCTAATGTAGTCAGTTGGTTCCGATTCAGATCAAGATTTTGCAGAGCTTTCAAGTGTTTAAATGCATCATTGGAAATGTTTTTGAGCTTATTCTTATTGATGCGCAAGTCCTGCAAGTTCGTAAGTCCTTCTAACTGTCCACCTTCCAGTCTGTGAATTCCATTATTGTTAAGGTTCCTGGAAAAATAAGCATAATGATAACATTTAAAAAACATTAAAAGAAAAAGAAAAGTATTTTCCATTCTCCTTAATCTGAGTACCGCAAAAATGAATTACTTACAATTCTTTCAAACTGGAAGTATTCGAAAAAATAGAACCAGAAAGGTGAGTGATGTAATTGTTGCTGAGATCAAGTGTTGCAAGCAAAGGCAACTTATACAAAGTTTTGGCCCCTGAAGAGGTGATGTTAATTTGGTTGTGAGACCTAGAAAAATATAAGAAGAATGATAGATTAAAATCCAGAACAAAACCAACAAGACGAGGCAAAATTCAAGAATGTCTACTTACAAAACCAAGGATGATAAATGGATCAGACTAGATGGAAGGTCAGGAATGTCACTGAATTCATTATGACTGAGTTTCCTGGATATGAAAAAAATTGAAAACAGTGAATAAATACGATGGGAAAAAAGTTTAAGGATTACATTTAGCATGACTCACACAAAATTGTAAAGTACTTACAGTTCGGTTAGGTCCACCAGATGACGTAGAGGTTCAAAGCTTTTCCCCTTCAATTTGTCAGAGCTCAGGTCACTGTGAAGAAATGAGACACATAGATGAGTATACATCGACATGGAGAATAAATCAAAGAAAAGAAAACAAAGAAGGTTGTTTGAATGGAAGATGTGCATCCGTCAAAGGATCACAAAGCAAGCTGTGATTATATCTAATAAGATTAAGGGTGCGGCACGTGAACCGTGTCAACAATATTGCATTAAAATCAAAATTATATTTTTTTAAATTGATCCCGAAAGAAGCGTTTTTGAAAGGTAAACAGTGGACAGTTAAAGGAGGGTTAGGGGTTGGGTACTTGTGCCGCAGTACTTACAGCACTTTGACCCATGACGGCACGTCCGGCGGCACTGCAAATGTAGCGTTGCTGCAGTCCATGATGTGACCAAGACAAGAACATGGTTTCACGCAATTGTTACTTTCTGCTTCACTTCCAAAAACTGAGAGTGCGAAAACAAAACAAAGAATGGGCCCGAGTAAAGCCATCTTTGACGAGGAATTCACAGTTGCACTCAATTCATGGAGCTGCTAACGGCATTATCGTCATTTAGACGACTGCATGCTGCAGACGGGCACCAGAATAGCGACTCAATAGTTCGATACAGTTTTAATTTGCCCCGAAATGAACATTTTCCTCAAGAACATGAACCCAAGCCACCATCCTGAAGTACACCCACACAGACACACACACTCACACACACAACAAAGGACACTTCCTCTTGTCCTTCTTTTTTCCGTTCCCTTCCTTTCTTTTGAAGTTAGAGAAGGCGCTGGCCCAGTTGTTGTTGTTCTTGTTGTTGCTTAAAACTTGTATTTTGGTTGGTGTTGGGAGTTATTTAATTTGCTGATGTTTTAGCATAACAAACCCTGTGACTGAAGAAACTGGTACAGTCCAGCTTGCATTTATCTTGCATCTGTTATACACAGGTATCTAGAAACATATTACCTTTTTAACTCTACATATGTACATAGGTTTTAAGGCAAAGTTGTGTGTCGGAATGTGTTTTTATTTTATGTTCATGGAAGTTATCGCACTTCTATATTTTTGATGCAAGTTCTTCAACTATTTTAATCTAGTTTACATAATTTCTGTGCTTCTTCCTTCCCTGAATAGCCTTCAACATGCCAGACATGGATGCTGATATCGGAGAGCAGTCAACTCGCCTCACCAATGATGACTTTCGACGTTTGCTCATGACACCAAGGGCGGGAGCCCCATCATCGCTCCCGCCCTTGTCCTCCTTGCTCCAGTCAACAATGAAAGACAAGGAGCTTGGATCCAGCAAGGTACTTTCATCTTCCATCCTCCATTTTCATGAAAATATTGTTTAGGGAGAAATATCACTGTTCTGTTTCTTGCAGACTCCTGCCGAGGATGATTTAGACGATCGAGCTGAGCGTAGACGTAAGAAAAAGAGTTTCTATGCTAAACTCAAGAAGCAGGAAGAGGATAAAATGGCAGAGTTGGCTCAAAAATACAGAGATCGAGCAAGAGAGCGTCGAGATGGAGGCCAAGATCAGCCAGAAGATCCTCTTTCTGCAGCAAGTGGATACCGTGCAGTAGCTCCTGATCTGAAATCTGGTGCGCATTTTATCTCAATTCTTTAACAAAACACATGGAAGAATATGCATTAAATGTTAATTATTTGCAGGTCTTGATGCCGCTGAAAGACGTAGGCAAATGATTCAGGAATCCAAATTCTTGGGTGGTGACATGGAACACACTCACTTGGTGAAAGGTTTGGATTATGCGTTGTTGCAAAAAGTGAGGTCAGAAATTCAATCAAAGGAAATGGAAGAAGAGGAAGAACTTGAAAGGCTTGCAGTTGTAAAACCTGTGGAACGTAAGGAGGAGAAGAAGGAAGCACCTCAAGATAAAGAAATGACATTCAAGGTAGAGAAACCATCCCAGTCAGTTACTTTTTTCATTTTGTGGTTGGATGTGTGAAATACCAAGTTAAAATGATTTATTTTTACAGACCAAATTGGGAAGAAATGTTTTCCGAGCTGCATTCCCATCACAGAAAGTGGAGTTGAATGAGATGTTTGGAGCTGGCCGTATGGCTTATGTTATTGAATTGGATGGGGACTTTGCTGAGACAGACATTCCTACTACACTCATTCGCAGCAAAGCTGATGTACCTAGCCTTCAGACTAATTCAACTTTAACCACAAATGATATTGTAATCAATAAGCTGGCACAGATTTTGTCATACTTGCGTCAAGGTATATGCAGCACACTGCCAAAATTACTTAGTGGAATTTAGTGGTTTGTAAGTGGGAACTAATTTTATCTTTTTGTGTTGGTGCAGGGCGCCATGGTAAAAAGGGCAGAAGGAAAGACAAGCCCGGCAAAAGAGGAGGAGTGGGCGAAGATGATCTGAATATTTATCCGGACTTGGCAGAATATGAACCATCCACAGCAACATCTCACTTAGCAGCAGAGCAGAGAGCAAAGAAGAGAGCACCATACTTCAGCAAAATTGAACAAGACCCTGACGAAGGACCCTCTGCTCGCCTGATTCCAAACCCCTCTGCTCTGGTCAATGCACTTGGTGAAAGCAGTGGTAGCTCAGGGTAATCTTAATATGTCAAATGTTCATTGTTACAGTAGCTGATTCAGTTAATATTCCTCTGACTTTTTCCATTGTTGTTTTTATTTTCAGGAAAGGGGAGGGTTCAAAGGCCAAAGGCATGCTTCTTAATCGCCTGGCTACTGAACCTGAAGGGTATGCTGAGTGTTACCCAGGCCTTGAGGAGATGCAAGATGCTATTGATGATTCAGATGATGAGGTGGGACACTCCCAAACCAAAATAGAAAAATTAAAAACCCATGCTCTGAATATTTTTTACCCTCTATTCTTTGCTTTAGGTTGATTACACTAAAATGGACTTGGGTAACAAGAAGGGACCAGTTGGCAGATGGGACTTTGACACCCAAGAGGAGTACTCTGAGTATATGAACAATAAGGAAGCACTGCCCAAGGTAATAAATGTCACATGTGTTACAAAACAAAAAATCTAAAACTGAAAAATTGAGGCAATTTTTTAGATTTCTAATGCATAATTAAATTAATTACAGGCTGCCTTCCAATATGGTGTCAAAATGGCTGATGGTAGGAGGACAAGAAAATTCAACAAGGAGAAAAATGAGAAAGCAGAGTTAGATCGCGAGTGGCAGAAAATCCAGAACATTATTCAGAAACGGAAGGGTCCCACAAGCTCCAAAGATTCAGAACCTTCGTTTAAGGTGCCTCGATATTAAAAGTTGTATCTATCTTTTACCAATTGTATCTATACCATCTTTAGTTATAAGATTATCCTTAGCAATAAGGATAGCAAAGGTGTAAACTGTGTGATGTAATATTATTTGCAGTTTAATAATTATTAACAGTGTGATAACATTCCTGGTCTTATTGAATTTTTGATGAACATGACGTATCTTCAGGTGTTTTCTTGGGCTCAGCTGTGACAATATTAATTGGTGTGATGGCATTGTCTCCCTTGGTCTGAAAATGGACAAATAATTTGGACTTAATGAACACAAACTAATTGTGCTGATTATTGATTCTGTTGTGTTACCTGTCCATTTGGTTGTTCCTGCTTTGATATAATCCGAACTGCATAGTCAGTTGCTGCTTGCATAAACTTCAGTGAATATTCAGAAAACGCATGTTGCATCTGCAATGTTTCCTTTCTTTCAAAACCAGAATTCCTCTCAAACGTGCATTATTCATTCCCCTTGACGCACCTGAGCCATGGCCAAGCCACTCCTGATCCTCAAGCCCTCCGCTGCGCCGTGCACGTTGGCCTTGATGTAGGAGGCGGCCTGTCGGCGGAGGGCGCCGCCGCCTTCCAGCACGGCCGTCCGCGTCCTGTGTGCGCCCTGCGCGGCCAGGAGCTTGGCGGAGTGCGCCACGGAGTACGCCTTGGCCTCGGCCGCGTGGCGCACCGCCTCGCTGGCGGACCTCGCCGCCTCGCCCGCGAAGCCGCCGACGCGCGCCGCCGACAGCCACGCCAGTCGCTTGGCCTTCCCCGCCACGGCCACCGCGGCCTCCTTGGCCTCCAGCGCGGCGGCTCTCCGCATGTTCGCTACGACGGGCACGTTGGAGAAGGACTGCGCCCACCTCCGCGGCAAACCGCCCCCCATCCCGCTCTCGTGGAGGGTCCTCGCGTTCCGGGTCAGAAATGACCTTCCACAGACATCTTCCCCTTCCTACCCCGTCCCTCCCCCATGTCCACCCACGCCACCTCACGCAGGCTGCAACCATGGCTTCAACAGTGGGGCCGCATTGTTGCAAGGGGCGTTCACCACTGAAATGAGGTCAGCAGGAGGTCGCTCAAAATTGGGGTGCAAGGTTTGTTACACATGACAAAAAGACATAACAGCCACAAATAAATATATTTACCACCATCAATCTTTAAAAGTACATAAACCTCATGAGGGTAGAAACATTAAAGATGTTTTTAGATAGTCAATGAAGGAAGATTCATCAATACATAAATATTCAATACTAGTTATAACAATTTAACACTAGGTTCTATGATAAATTAATTGCGACATTAAGATACATACAATGGTAACTATCCACATACACCATGGTTAAATCCACTTAAAGTAAAATCCATATGTACAACTGCTTACACTTTTATCAAATCCTAGTCATCATGAAAACTGCTGATAGCAAATACTTGATTTATTTCAGGTAAATTAGCTTCATGTGGATTCAACCACGGTTTAATTAAAATTCAATGCATTAACCATTACAAATGTAGAAAGTTCTCTCTGCAGAATTAAATAGAAAATATCACCGAGATGTCTACAGCAAAGACTGGGGTTTCTTTACAAAATGCTATACAAATTTATTTAAAGCAAGTATGGCCTAAATTATTCCAAATATAAGAGTGTTGATAATTTGTGCTTGAACTTTTCATAAATTAAAATCTAACAAACAATTCTGGTCTGATTGGCCTCTCACCCTACTGTACCTTGAGTACACCTTATACATTTTTTAATCTTCCAGAACACCAAGGACAAGGGTGGAAAGATGCTTCAACAGCATTGGTGACCTCAATATCATCAATAATTGATAAAATTTGTTTGGTGAGACGCTTAGCAACATCCTGGTTGGAGTTGGTCTCTTGTCCCACTGCCACAGCTGGAACTTCAATTACATCTAAAGGGAGAGAAAAGAAGAGATTTGAGAAAAGAAGCAGCTACGGAATAAATTATTAAACAATGAACAACAATAGCAAAAAGATCTTACCTGAATCAATCTTGCTAGTTTCATTATCATTTGATAATTCAAGGGCAGGCAATGCTTCTTTAGCTGTTTCCATCCCTCGGTCATCTAACAGTGTTTTAACAAGATGATTTAGTTCTTGTAATTTGCGGCGCAAATCCTCACGTTCTGCTGACAAACTTGCTAACTGATGGTCTTTTTCACGAGCTCTTTGTTGCAGAGCTGCTCGCTGCATTTGGTACAAAGCTACATATTCCCCTGTTTAACATAAACAAACAAATTAAAAGAATGAACATCAATTGGTGTTTGGATTAATAAGTGAACTATCATACCAATGGTTTCAGTTTCGCCCTGGAGCTGGAGGACGAGGTGCTCCAGACGCTGCTTTTCATCAGTCAGCTCAGCAACCTCAGTCATTGTGCGAGTAAAGCGTTCTTGTAATTTTTCCATAGCAAACTGCATGCAGCTGTAGTTATTGTGCCCATCTAAACCATCTTCACAATCTACATAAAAGAAGCAAATAATTAATCACCCCCCAAAGCAAATGAAACAGGGATGAGAAAATCCTTCAAAAAACAACATTTCTTTTACTCACTTGTCTCTGGGTCGGCGCCCGCGTCATCTGTAGTGGCCCCCTCTGTGGCACTACTGCTGCTTCCAGATTCATGACTTTCAGTAGATTTCTGAGCAATCAGCCGACGCAAGCTGTTGTTTTGGCTGTTAAGGTTGTGGATGTGTTCCTGACAGGTAAAATGTAACAAAATTGTCAATTTTTCCTTTTTGCCATAGTTTTTGAAAAGGGTACAAATTTTCAGAATATAATAAGCACAAACCTGGGCTTGATTTAGTTGTTCTTGCAAGGCGGTATTAACTTGAATGGCTTGCTTGTCGTTAATTTGTTTGGAACTGTCCTTTTTGTTGTCTCCTCCATGATCATGGTTGTGTTCATGATTATCATTGCAGTTCAGGTGATCATGACTATGATCATGTTGGTTTTTCCTATATTCTTGAAGACGGCGTTCTTTCTCAGAAACTGACACCCTAAGGAAGAAAATCAATTGCTACAATAGAATCGGATTGTATAATTTAAAGTTAGATCCACCAGATCTTAATTTACCGTAATTCATGTAACTCTTCAGCAAGCTGGGATATTTTTTCTCCCATTTCCTTATTAACATGTTTCTCATGTTCTAAACCTTCTGTCAAATTCAATTTCTCATTACTCTGTAAAAAAAAAAACAATAAAAATATATCAAATCATTAATTTTGAACCAAATTTGTTTAGTGAATTTTCTAAGCAACAAAGTAACTGGTAACAACCATTTTGATGAATCCATATTGGAGCTCTAGCAATTGCTGTTTCAGAACTGCATTTTGAGATGTTGCCTGAGCAGCAGCAACCTTATCACTTTCCATGGCAGCCAGGAGTCTTGACTGATCTGGTCTTTCATTACAAAGTGTTTCTAAGTCAGCAATACGACTGTCCTTCTCCTCAACCTCAGCACGGAGACTGACCAGTTCTTCAGCCTTAAAACAACAGAAAAGGGGGGGAAAACAATTTATTTATTTTTGTATTAGGATAGTTAAAAATACAATATTATGCTGGCCTTAACCAGGCAACAAGACACACCTCTGAATCTAAGGTTGACTGCAATTTCTGTTTTTCTTCTTCTAACAGAGAAATTTTCTCAAGAAGACTTGTTGTGCTATCAGAGCTTAGTTCAGTGGTTTGTTGAGGCTGTTGCTGCAACTGATTGTGTTGCTGTTGCTGCTGCTGATTTAACTGAATCTGCTGTTGCAACTGTCGTTCAAGCTCTGACATATTCTGCACTAGGTCTACTTCACGACTTTTCAATTTTTCATTATCAAGGCTCACCGACTCCAGCTGAAATATTGAAAAATGCATTAAACGAAAATAAGAGTAGCTGAGAAAAAAAAAAGAAAAAAGTAACCCTCATATTTATACCTTTGAAGTGGCAACTTGGAGCTGCCCATTGAGCTGAGCCACATACTGTTGGTACTGTTGGTCTGCTTGATCTCTATCAGCTGATAGCTGACGAACTGTTTCAGTCAGTTCCATACAACGCCGTTCCAATGAAATTTTCATTTGATGTAAAGACTCAATTTCAGCACTGGCTTCTGGATTATCTGATGCACTTAGCTAGAATCATACAAATAAGTGAGAAACAGACAGCTTTGACACATTAGAATACAGTTAATAGATCATTCAGGATTTTACCTGAGTTATTCTCAGCTGGGCCAGAGATAGCTGAGACTGCTTTTCTTGCAGTTGTGTTGTCAGTGATCCAACTTCTGAAACACGGGCACTCAATTTTTGCCTGAGTTCAGAAGCTTCTTCCTCAGCATCTTCTAACTGTTTACTGAGAAAATAAAAAAAATTGATAACAGGCTAAATTAAACCTTCAGAGGCCAGCAGTAAAATTTATCAAATTACCTGAGCATGCCATTTTGTAAACGCAATTGGTCAACTTCTTGAACATGATTATTTTTTTGTTTATCAGCGGCGTGGGCTGTAGCTGTGACAGATGATAATTCCTTCTCCAGTTCACTCACACGATGCCTGGAAGCGCGCAACCGATTTTGCAGCTCTTCGACCTCACCTATTAAAAAAACATTGTTTATTCTTACATCATTTTTTTTTTTTTAATTTTCCTTTGGAAAAATGCTTTAGATTAGATTATTCTCACCAGCATGCTGCTTGGCTGTAGCTGTGTGGTGAGCAAGTGCCGCTTCCAACTCAGTCTTTTCCCCAACCAATATGCCCACTGTTTGGGCATGAGCTCTCAATTGTTCCTGAAGAGGACCTAGATGTCTCGCTAGAACCACTTCTTGCTGAGCTTGAACATCTTGGACTTTTAACTCCAAATGTGAAATTTGAGATTGCTACAAAAAAATGGTAGAGAAGATTAACACACTTGATAATGAGTGAAAAATAATAATAAAACAAAAATCAAACATATTTTTAAGCAAAACTCAACAAAAACTTACATTTTCCTTCAATGTAAATTGGAGCTGTTGGTTAGTGCGACGCTCAGTCTCTAGCTGGGCAGCAAGCTCTTGATTGCGAGTTTCTAATGAAGAGAGAAGTGTGGAATTTGTTTGGGTATCGTCTTGAGCAGAAGGATCAAACAACTGAGAAATTTGATCTGTGAGCTGTCGAATACTTTCAGTACTTGAGCGCCCATTCACTGGAACCTCTGACTCTTTCTTCACAGTCAAATCATTTCCATAACTAGTTGATGAGGTGTTCAGAAGTAGTTCTTCTTGTGGCACTTTAGTCATTTCTTCTGAGGGAACAGGGTGTTTTTGTAAGTCCTCTGGGAATACAGACACTTGATTTTCTGCAGTTTGATCGTATGGAATTACATCTGCAGCTGCATCCACACCATAATTATTGGCCTGATCTATAGATGCAGGATTTGGAAATGGATTTGGATTCCAGCTATCTAGTCCATTATCACTGGGAGTGAAAAAATGGGCTGATGAGCTGACTTGACTTGGTGCAAAGATTCCCTGCGTAGTGTCATGACCAGTGTTGAAAGGCTCAGCGCTGAAGTTATTGAAGTATGTACTTGCACTAAAGACAGCTGGTGAATCAGTTGGCATTGCATCAGTTGGAATTGCATCAGGAGCAGAAGTACTCTTGTATGAATCAAGCGGTGTGACTGATTCTTCTTTCAAGAAACCATGCTGATGACCATTTACTGAAGTAGACTGATCACTAATGCTGGTTTCTTCATTGGATCCATTTGGAAGATAAACATTGGATGTATTGTGAAAGAGCTGTGATGTGACAGCAGGTGCATAGACATTTGGGTCTAGAACTTCACTGAATGGATCCTGGATGAGAAAATAATAAATATGTGTTAAGCTTGGGTAAGCCATAAAAGAGAAAACAAGGGTCTTTTCGGAGAAGTACCCAATATCATTGCGCTGAGAAAGCATTATTTACCTGCTTCGGTTGATCTCCAGCAAATAACACTGAGGCGACATTATACTCTGCAGGAGCAGCAAGAGGAATGCTGGGAGGGGCCTCCTTCTTTCGCTGGAAATCTTGCAGCTGGAACCAGGGTAAAAAAATTCAACGACTGCAAGTACAGAACTTGAGTAGCCTGTCAAACGATAACATAACCAACACTACAACCATCAGAGTCACAAGTGTCTAGAAAATATTCTACGAACATACAAACTATACGCGGTCAGTTAGTAACAATGAGCAAATGAACGTAAAGTTTACGAAAATAACAACAGGACAGCTTTCGCTTTCTCCAAGACAGGAAGGGGGCGATTGACAGCTGACGTGTCCAAGTTGCGGTGTAAACCGAGAGATGCAAATTGCCAGATATCGACATGCACATACACAACTCTTTCCGAATCCCACACCAAGAATAATCGCGTCACGTCAAAGTAAAGACACTCTTTCCACACCTTTTTTCTAGCAGCCGCTAATCTTTCTGCTTTGCTCATGTCTGCCATGTTGGAATACTAATCAACAACAACAACAACATCCAGCAACAAACACTAGTGCACCCAAGGATGTGCGACACAAGGATGTGACAAATAAAAGCATGATTAAAGTAAAC
Source organism: Thrips palmi (assembly GCF_012932325.1). Lineage (NCBI taxonomy): Eukaryota > Metazoa > Arthropoda > Insecta > Thysanoptera > Thripidae > Thrips > Thrips palmi. The sequence goes on from NW_023144622.1 coordinate 7,739,127, forward strand.
CCTTATATTTTATTTAAAAAATAATTGAACGGATTGAAAATGAGAGAGAAGAAAAGATCTTTCTCCTCGCTGCAAACCAGTTAGTAAGGAGGGGGTATTAGTAATCAAATAAAATTCAAAAGTCAAATTTTTACGCTTCCTTATGTATGGCTTCCCTGAAAGCGTCTACTGCTGCTACGCCATGGGAGAAAGGCAACATCACATGGCTAGACTAATTAGTTTACTTTTTACAAACTACTGTAATATTCACGTGCAGAAAACTATTGCCGGCGCTGGAATAAATTAAGGGCTTCTGTTTGACGACACAAAGTTTCGGTGAATAACTGTTTACTTCAATATATACTACTGCTCACTCATTTCTTCCGGAGCGCACCGACCGCTCTGACTTGCTTTGACACATATTTTGTTGTCGCTTTTCTTGCCTAAAAGTTGGGTTTGAAATTGCTTTTGTTTGCAGTGTTACAATATTCGTGTAGCAACGGAAAGTTATTTGCTTGTTTGTGTCAAATAAAATTGTGACAGTGTGAGTTAATTCTGACTGCAACATTCTGATCTCTTGCAATTCAGAGTGTGAAGAAATGGAAGACGACAGAGGTGTTATTGTAAGTATCAGCCAAGAAAAATTTGTCAGTAAATTTTCGATGCCACTATATCTTTATTCCTTGTAAACAACAGGTGGAGAATATGAGCTCGTGGGATGATCCTGAAAATTCTAATTGTATGTCTGTGGAAAAGAAAGAAAAGGGAGCTTTCTACGAAGATGCTGCTCAGTATTGGTCTCGGATACCAGCAACGGTTGATGGCATGCTTGGTGGTTATGGCTTCATTTCTAAAGTCGATATTCAAGGATCTAACCTATTTCTTAAGCGTCTATTTAGAGTGAGTATATTTTGTATCTTCTCTATTTGAATTATTTTTGTACCCATATTTTGTCATTATTAAGTTGTTGCCATTTATTTCCTGCAGTTGAAGGTACCTCCAGGCAATGCAAGAGCATTAGACTGTGGAGCAGGTATAGGACGCATCACAGAACATTTCCTATTAAATCACTTCCAGAAGGTAGATCTAGTGGAGCAAAATCCAGCCTTTGTCAATCAAGCACGTACTTCCTTAGAATCTCACAAAAATATGGGCAATTTCTATTGTGCAGGTCAGTGTAACTTCTAATGCAGACTCTTTTGGTTTCAAAGTTATCAAATTGATTTCTTTATTTTAATCAACAGGTTTGCAAGATTTCACTCCTGAACCTGCCACTTACGATGTCATTTGGTGCCAGTGGGTCCTGGGCCACTTGAAAGATGATGATCTCATTGCATTTCTACATGGCTGCATGTATGACCGGATTTTCTTTTTCCATAAGTTCTTTGATCACAGTTTTTTCCCACTGAACCTCCACATTAACGACAATTTGTTTTGCAGTCTTGGACTCAAAGACAATGGAATAATAGTTATCAAAGAAAATACCACAACCAGTGGCAAATTGGATGAAGACCCAACAGATTCTTCTGTAACGAGACCTTTAGAAGTTTTGAACACTCTAATTCAACAGGCTGGTCTCAGAATTGCGAAGCAAAAGCGCCAGGAAAACTTTCCCCGTGGCCTCTATCCTGTGTACATGATTGCGACCAGACCCTCAATGGAAAGATCAGCATACATGAAAAATGTGGACAGTACCATTACATTGCCAACAGAGACCCGCATTGCTGACGAAGGAGACCTGCCACATAATGAATGGTCAGCCAACTCACTGTCAGAGTGCGACTAAGGCCATTCCAAGACATTTGTTGGACAAGTGATTTGTCAAGCCTTCTGAAGTATTGAAAGAAGCTAGTCCTAGATTTTTTAAATTGCAATTAGGAACTTGTATGGACAGGTTTCCTAAATTTAACTACACAATGTTATGAAAGTGTCATTATATGCTTATTAAACTAATTTTTCCATATATCTTCGACTTATTGAATAACTGTATATAAAGAGTTGTGTGACAAAATCACCAATTAAAAGAAAGGAATTCAGATCAATGGACAACAAAACAATAGATTTTATGTTTTATTTGTACAAAGAGGAATCAAGCTTTCACGGCAAATACACGTGGGGGGAAGGCAGACATCTTGCGGAGCTCCTTCCTGGTCTTGATCCTACTCTCGTGCTTGGTAAGTCTCCGCCTGATGGCACGGGTCTTCTTAGGCCTAAGGTCCAAAGGCTTGAACTTCTTGTCCTGGAAGCATATGTCATGTGTAACAAAATAGTACATACAACCAGATGAAAATTGAGCTGTTGGAAGACCTCAAATGGTGGTGGTCCTTACCTTGTAGAACTTCCTCAGGTTCTCCTTTTGTTTCTGGTGCATAACAATGTACACACGGGCAATGGCCTTACGTACTACACGGCTGGAACACAAAACAGACACTGCATGTTAAGAAAATCAAAAGAATGAGGGATAAAAGCAAAAGCCAGATTGGATAAGAGCCAACAGAAGTGCTAGTAACTTTAACAGTTCTCTTTTATTTTTAACAATCGACATACTGATTAAGCATTTCGACTGAACACAAAATAACTGATTGACAAATATGCTAACCACACAGGAATGAAAATACAACAGAGACAGTCACTTTCACGCAACAGTTCAAACAAATAATTGGGAAAATTAAGTCTCTTGACAGAACCAGGAAATTAGGTGCATGGACTTGCGATGAACTATTTCGGGATGCAGGGAAGTTGAGTTTTCAAATACTACTTACATTTTGGAGAGCTTGGAAGCAGCTCCACCGGTGACTTTCGCCACCCTGAGGTTGCTGAGCTCATATTTGAGCTCTTCGAGCTGCTTGGTCAGCTCCTTCTTGTCTTTCGTGCGCAACTCCGAGCACTTGATCTTACCCTGAAATGAACAAACAAATGTTAACACAAAAGCCAGTAACAGCATAGGAAAAAAGCAGATTTTCGAAACTCAAGGAGCTCAATGAGACACAGAAATTAGGACCTATCCAACATCAAGAAGGCCTACGAGAGCAAGAAAGTGTTTTCAACGAGGTAAACAAAACTAAACATGTCTAAGAGGTTAGCAACTTGCAGCCCCTAAATGCAGAGCTCAAGACTTTAACGACAAGTCGATGATCGAGAAAACCAATTGGGATAAAATCACTGCCACTAGAAAAACTAACAAAATTTGAGATGGTGCAAATTATCCCTTTCGATTTGAAATAAGCTGTGTGCCACGCAAGTTCAGACCATGGTTATGGGCGCACAACGCCGGAGCTTCGCGTAAGGACAGAACCAGAGGGAAATTCACTATTTAGGTCCAGCCACAAGGCCAAAAAAAATGACCCTTGTCGCAAACTATACTGAACACTTCCAGAAGTTAAATTGTAGGCCCGATTAATGTGGATAAATCAGGATTATAGAGATTCATCTGTCCCTCACCATGTTTGCCTTCTGAAGAACGGAACAGGAAACGCGGCCGGCTTGTCGAACTTGCGCGTGTACTTCAGTAGTCAAAGGCAAGACTAATGATCACTTTTATACCTAAACCTAAATGCTAATAAAAAAAATTACATAGTAAAAGGCCCCGGAAATATTTTAATTTTGAGTTTATTAACTTTTTTGAAATTATTGTTAAACGTTTTGAAGTTATAGCTCTAGAAATAAATCACATGACTTCAGGTGTGCATGGTCTGCTGTTTGTTTACAGAGGGCGCAGGAAAGAGGGTGTTGTTTTTTGATAACCTTTAAGAGCAGTGTCAGACCTGTCAAGTTTTACATTTTTTCCTTGGTTTTTCTATTATAAATAATGTCAATCAACACTTCAAGCAATGCGTTCCGAAAAATTGATGTAGACCAGTACAATGAGGACAATTTCGGGGATGAAGATCAAGGCGAACTACAGTCGCCGCCAGTGGGGCCGGATGAGTCAGAAGTGACCGCCCTTCTTAATCAATATCCTTTCAATACAAATGGTTAATTATAGAATATTTTTAAGTGTGCTAACATGAGATTTTTTTAAAATCAATCTAACTGCAATGACTCTCGCTTGTATGTGCTGGTCTTAAATGAAAGTGCTGTCAGTTGGCTTCAGTGTCCTATCTTTCCTTGCGCTAAGTAGTTTCTTTCACTATTTTCTCACCATGTTCTCTTATCTTCAGTATAATCCTTAACTGATTCTCACAGGGAAGGCTATAGATGCTCTGAAGACTGTCTTAAGAAATGCACCTTTGGCATCCAAAAATCCACAAGTGAAGGTACATTGATTTTAGTCCAGCTCATTCATTGTATTTACTTGGCTGTGCCTGCTATTCATTCTTGTCTTTTGACAGGATAATGCTGTCAACCTTACCATGAAAGTCCTTCTTTTCATCAAGGGATCTCAAATAGAAGAGGCTGTCAATGCACTTGATAGAGATCTTGTTGATGTACTTATGAAATACATTTATCGTGGCTTTGAAACACCTTCCGAAGGTAGTAGTGGCCACTTGCTACTGTGGCATGAAAGGGTATATGCAGTCGGCGGAGTTGGAAGTATAGTTAGAGTACTCACAGACAGTAAGAAAGCCTAATCTAATTTGTTCTGTTATTGCATCTGTTATTAACTTTTCACTCTATATTCCATTTTTAATAAATGTAACAACCTTTGTATCAACATTTGTTTCAAGTATTTTTTTTCCATTTGTGAGTTATTTGGGGTTACAAATTATACTTCATTGAATTTAAAACTTTATTTATTGTATATCCATCTCATCACATTACAAACAAATTTCAGTATAATATGTAAAGAATACTAAAGGGATATTGATACATCTTACAATTTACAAGGAACAAAATAAAATTTTACAAAAAGGTTACTGAATAGCAAGTGGCTCATGCACTTCATGAGCCAGCTGAGTTTGAAGATTTGAAAGTTTGTTCTTCAGCACAGCCACTCCCATAGTGACAATATTTTCAGGTTTCAGTGATCCGCAGCTCTCAACATTATAAAAGAACTTATTTGGTTTGGCTTCCCAATTGAAAGGAGCCTCAACTGCAACAATATACAACAAGTTTTACAAAGCTTCATTACCAAAACAATCTATTACAGATAGAAAATGCATTCTTAACACTTACACTGGTCTTCTTCTAATTCGGAGTGCTCACTTTTCGGCCATTCATCCGGCTTGGGAAAAAGAGTATGTCTCATGGAATTGTCAGGATCATATTCAAAGCACACTCCAGCTGTGGGATTCCACTTTGCATGCTCTTTACCAAAGCCTTTTTTGGCATAGGCTCTCAACTTCAACTCTTGACCTTTGCGGAGTTTCACAATCAAAATTTCTGAAATAAAACGATCAGGGAATCAATAAACTACATAATTCCAGTTGTGGAAGCCTAGAACCGTAAGGAATATTGTTTACCATCGTTTTCGCCATATTCATTTGCTTCGTCATCTCTGCCTCTGCATGTAACAGGTCGAACTCGTTGGTCATTGGATTCCAAATCAGCAGTAGTAACGTGTCTAGTTTGATCATCATTGCATTTGACATCTAATGTGAATTCGACACTACATTCAGGGCAGAAATCGATACAGTTGCAGTCCTATCAAACAGAAAAAATTGGCATGTGAAGGAATAAAATAAGCAGGTATGTTCCAGGAGTCAAATTTCTTTAATACTTACTCGAGTGTTCTGCATTCTGTCAACAACCTCATCTGAAGTCAGGGGTATCAAACCAATGCGATGAGAAAGAAATTCGTCACTCAGCACCGTAGAATTGGCTTCCAATTGTACCCAATCAATAGCCATTGTTGGAGTTTCAGCAATAAACACCCTGCGTAGACTGTTCGCCACACTGAAATTTCGTAAATTTGTGATATCGTCCAGATTAATCAAAAAAGAAGAAATGACATATTATTCGCTGAAGGTTAAGGTAAACAACAGACCTGAGATCGGTGTCTTCCAACACGAATTTGACATTCTCCTCAGTCAGATCAGTGATCTGTACAGATGGCTGATTAGCGTACGGCATGTTTGATGAAAATTAAAATCATAAAACGGCAAATAAATGCAAAAACTTTTAATTCACAAGAAACGAGAGACGCCGCCGCTGCCGACAGTTCCACCAAAACAAAAACAAAAACAACAAAACTCCAAGGCTGCCAACCCTGCCAACTATCATTTGATCGTGTAGGCCGTGACTGAGTGCGAACGACGAACGCACACGTGTACCACTCCGCGTCGCGCGTGGTCGTGGTCGTGGCCGCAGAGGCCGCAGTGACACTTTAAGTGTCCTTTAGGACGGGCCAAATGGAAAAGCGGAGCGCGTGAGCCGAGAAAAGCATCTCGCTCGGTGCGCAGGCAAGTGCGACAAAGTGGAGTTTGTCCAAGAGGGCCCTATCGGCACACGGTACTTCCCCGATAGTGTCATCGGGTGTCCGCGCTTTAGTTAGGTTGCGAACGATTGGGAACAGTTTTAAAATGAACACTGCACGTCTTTTTAAAGCGCTAATGCACGTTTAACGCGCATTGGGAGTCCTGGAAAGGGAGAAAGAGACAGATGGAGGGAAAGAGGAGAAAGTCGCCCCTGCGAGGAGGCAACCCGCCGCGCGCGATTTTGGATCGAGACAGCGGCCAAGCTTTCTACGTCACAATACGGCAGTAATCTAATTCGGAAGAAATTTCCCTCCAGTAGTAAGTCCGAATTCTCAACTGGCCTTCCGGTAGCACTGGATGCGGCCTTTTCCGCAGCACTACTTGTCGTAGCGGAGGCCGGAGCGGCGAGTGCGCGACGGAAGACAGGCAGACGAAGCACGAAGACGAGACGGAAGTGGACTTGCCTGTCCCCAGTGCGTGCAGCCCAGCGAGCCATCCTTCCTTCTTGCTGGGAAAATGGCCGGGTCAGGCAGTCGGGGAAATGGCAATGAACTTTACGAAATTTTAGGAGTTCCGAAATCCGCATCGGATACCGATATCAAAAAGGTACGTGCTGAGACAGGCCTGCAGGATTTGATAATAGTTTCTCTCAGGTTAGCTTACGCCATGTGTAATGTTCTCGTACGTTCCAAACGGACTCCAAGTACTCCTCCAAGGCCAAGGCAATGCCTATTTAGTTATTTTTCACGCCCCTAAGTGTTTTGACGACTCACTTTTACTCAAATTAATTTTTTGACTTCATGTGTCTGGCTTGTCTGTCAGAAGAATCACCTCACTAATAAAAAGTTAAGCTTTCCTCAAAGCATCGAATGGCCTCCTAACCAATCTTCCTCTTATGTTGCAAATACGACCATGACTTCGCTTGATTTTTCGTGAATGATTCTTAGACACATTTTAATCCTTAATTTTACAATTAATTTTTAAGTTTCTAAAATAATCTTTCCTCTCTTTTCTGTTTTTATTTGAGATTACCTTCTCTTTTAGTTTTGCAATTTGAGCAATGAGGCTCTCTAGCTTCTGATTTAATTGCCCCTTGCCTCTGTTATTTGCTTTCTTAATTGTCTCTTTGTCTTCTACACAAATCATCAACTGTCACTGAGTGTCATGTATTTGTTGTACAAATTTTACTTGCTGGAGCTCTAACAATATGTATGTATGATTAGGCTTACAGAAAATTAGCAAAAGAATTTCATCCCGACAAAAATCCAGAAGCTGGAGACAAATTCAAGGAAATTTCTTTTGCATATGATGTGCTGTCTGACCCCAAAAAACGCCAAGTTTATGATAGATTTGGATTGAAAGGCCTACAAGAAAGTGGATCTGAAGGACCTTCATTTGGTGGCCATGACATCTTCTCGCAATTATTCGGTGGGGGCTTGTTCAACATGCCAGGTGGGGGCCGAGGCAGAGAACGGTATCAGGGAGAAGATACCGTACATCCTCTCAAGTAAGTCCAGGAGCTTGTCTCCGCATTAGATATTGCTAGAGAGTGTGATCTTAATTCATGACTATTCTCAAAGGGTCTCACTTGAAGATTTATACAAGGGGAAAACATCTAAGCTGCAACTCAGTAAAAACATGATCTGCACAGCTTGCAAAGGGTAAGTGATTCATAGTTTTATATTCCATCTGGGAAGAAAACAAGTTAAAATATTTGCTTATTGATCAATTAATTTTTGTATGTGTACCTCTTTTAGCAAAGGGTCAAAATCTGGACAGAGTTATCAGTGTCGAGGTTGTCGTGGTGCTGGTTGCAAAATTCAGTTCAAGCCAATCATGGGGAACATGTCGGCTCAAGTGCAAGTCAAGTGTACAGACTGCAATGGTGAAGGTAAGTTGAAAGTTCAAACTGTGTCAGTGAAGTAAAGTTTCTTCACTGCTCTTCAACATCTTTTAATTTTCTCCATTCAGGTCAAACCATAACTGAAAGTGACCGCTGTCCTACTTGTCGAGGAAAGAAAGTTGTTATTGAAACAAAAATTTTAGAAGTGAATATCACCAAGGGTATGGAGGACGGTGCTCGTATTACATTCTGGGGACAAGGAGACCAGCAGGTATTTTAAAATTTCTCTAAGTCATTACTAATTTTGTGGTATGTGTTCAACTGTACCCAAAGTAATCAATCACCTTCTGTTTTCAGCCTGGTGTTGAACCGGGTGATGTTGTGATAGTCCTTCAGCAAAAACCCCATGAAAAATTCCAGCGGAATGACTGTGATCTGTACATGTCTCATACTATATCGCTCACTGAAGCACTTTGTGGCTTCCAATTTATAGTGAAACACCTTGACGGCAGAGAAATTGTTGTGAAGCATCCTCCTGGACAGATAATCAAGCCAGGTTAGCGTTTGTGGCTTTGCTATCAGAATGTCAACACTGCCTGTTGCTTGAAACCTATCTTCTGACAATGTTTCTTGTCTTTTTCAGGTGATGTTAAGGGTATTCCAAATGAGGGTATGCCTTTGGCCAAGAGCCCCTTTGAACACGGGAACTTGTACATAAAGTTTGATGTTACATTCCCTTCCAATCAATTTGTTCAGCCAGAGCAATTGAAGGTAAGTCAAATTGTCACTTGCATAACCCCACTATTATCTTATCTTCATTTATAAGTCACTCATGTTCCTCTGTTAACAATCTTGTACCCCCAATGATAATTTATTTCAATTGAAAAGTTATCTATGTACCTTTGTTTGCTGTCTCTTGAAGATGCTGGAAGAGTTGCTTCCAAGTCGACCCAGCTTCGAAATGCCCAGTGGAGATAATGTTGAGGAAGTCATGCTTCAAGACTACGATCCAAATGACAGAAGTAATAGCCAAAGCTCCAGAGGGGAAGCTTACCAAAGTGATGAAGAAGAATCTGGAGGAAGGATTCAGTGCCCTGCACAGTGAGGTTATTTTACTGTCATTTGCTACCTGATCAGCTGAACTGCTTGTTGAATTTTATGTGACAAGCTGTTTTAGCCTTTCAAGGCTGAATTCTACATTCATATGAAATAATTGCACGTCACACCTATATGTGTGAATCACTGTGAACCAACATTAAATTAAGAATGGCCCATTTTTATAGTACTCACCCAACATCTTCAATCACTGCATTCTTGAATTTTTTCATTCTATTAACTTTTTTATAGTTTTTTAAAAATATTACAATAATATTTAATTATTGGATTAGTACTGTTCAAACGGTTGTAACCAAAGGCCCTTAATTTTGTTGGTTCATGGTGCTGCTGTTAGATACTGTTGATTTTTTTTCATTAGGTAATAAACATTTAGAGCTCACAGGAAACACTGGAGTCTTCTCAAATTTAATTTGGATTGTTCATGTTTTCACTTTACATCCATCCTTTTTTTTTTTTTTTTTTTTTTTTTTTTGCTTTTCTTCATGACGGGCCTCATTGCACCTTGCAATGACATACCAGTGTACTGTAAAAGCTTGCAGATTTTTTATTAAAGGCGCTTTCACTCCAACTGATTTTGCTATTTCTTTATGTTAGCAGTAATTTATATTGCTGGGAACCTTGCAAACTATTGCTGATTCAAGCTAGATGTGTTCTTTATATAACTTGTCCTTGCAAACATCAGTATCAAGTTTGCCCTGTCCAACATTATTGTACTATGGGACCACAGACGATTTTGAGCAATTTCTAGGAGTTTCCCTTTACCAGTACATACTCATGACAACTTAATTCCTGAAGCCCAAGGCTTCTTCTTTTGAAGTGTTCCTCTAAATGCTCTAATATGCCTTAAAAGCCAACATTGTCTCGTATTTGTCTGTGGTTTATTTTATTGTATAAGTGTATGTTTGGGTGTGAGTGATTGTTCAAGCTGGGTGTATTTTCAGAATGACATCACTGTCTCTTTTGTTGCATATATTCCTGTTAAGATAGTGCGGATGCGAGAGGGGTATTTGTAACATTATTGGGTAGGGTTGGTACTGCCTCAGTACACTTTAGCTGTATTCTCCACATAATAGTAAATCATATTAGGACCTTTTATTTGATATTCCAATTGAAATTTGTTAAATTTGTTTTAGCTTCTCATTGCCTAAGAGGCTCTGGAACTCAATTACTACGACTGAAAATTTAAACTCTGTACATTTCTTAACCGTTTCTAGCAAGACTGAGGATGAACACAGATCTTGATTTGTTTTATTAGCTCAAGCATTTCAACCTGTCCGGTGGTTCGAGGCCGAATTTTGGTGCGACATTGTGATTCTCATCAACAAAATTCTGTATGTAAAACCAACACTCCGAGAGAACAGAACCAATAAAGTAAGCGAGATGGTTGTGATTACAACATGTCATCTGCAGACTCTAATGAAGCTCTTGTCATTCCACACAAATTTTTACCGGTCGCTCTCGGATATCGAAGGTGCGTCCAACCGTGCCAGTGGTCTGCCAGGAAGGTGGTGCGGCTTGCCTACCCTCTGCCTTGTGGGCTGGGCGTTCCCGGGCTATTCCCGGGTTCCGCGGGCGGACATGGACACACTTGTCTCTCTCCCGCTTGCGCCTGGTTGCATGTGAGAGACAGGGACGCGGAGACGGACGCCAGTCATCGGATGACGTCACACCACTGTTGAGCGGATCGCGCTTATCGGGACGCATGGGTTCCTACTCCTGTGACGTTCGCGTCCATTGGCGTGTGTCCGTCGTTTGTCCTGTGGACGAGCCGAGCCACCCCTATGCCGAGCTGGGATCGTTGAGTCTGTTTGGTGGCTCCAGTGCGGTGCGTGGCCGACGCTGTGGACGGAGGCGCCGCGCGGGCAGCGCGCCGTGGCTATTCTTGGTGTGCGCTGCTGAGTGTGAGTGCGGCACCCCGGCCTCGGCGGGGCGTGCCAGGGGCGGGCCTTCCGCGACGCGCACGGGCCAGCTAGACCATGGACCACCCCATGGACCCCGCTTGGCCGCCTCGTCGCGCAGGGGAGGAGGACCGAGGCCGCCAGAGGCTATGAGCTCGCGGCGCAGCAGCGCAGTCGAGCTCTCCTCCACCGTAGCGTCGCGTCGGTCGGGGCGGCAGAGAGGCGGACCGGCAGCGACGCCGACGCACCCCCGTCTGGTCCTTCCCGCGGGCTGCTGGCGCTGGCAGGGCGCGGAGCGAGGCGTCGCGGGGCGTCGCGGCCAGGCCCGGCGCAACCCCCACTCCCAGGCGAAGGGCAGGCAGGCCAGAGCAGCCCGTTTGGCTCGCAGTCCGATCCGCACCGCGTCTGCACCCCGTAGCCGGCGTAGCTGGCGCAGCCTTCCTCCGGCCGCCTCGCGCCTCGCCCTCGCACGCCCCGCGGCCAGCAGGGCTCTCTAGCCGGGCGTAGCGGCGTAGCCGGGCAGCCCTGTGCCTGTAGAGGGGTCTGCCGCCCCGCGCCGCCACGCCGCGCGCGCCCCATCCCCGCCCCGCGACGCTACGCGACGCCCAGCAGGCCGAGCCCGTCGAGTCCAGCGCCAGCCTGCGCCAGCCAGTCCGATCCGGGAGGCAGACGTAGCAGGCCAGCAGGGCCAGGGACCGGCACGACACGACGGGCTGAGCGCCGCGCCAAGCGCGCCAAGCGCCGCGTGACGTGCTGCAGGCCAACCACGCCGCCGCCCCGCCCCGCACAGCCCCGCGCGGCAGCCAGCGGCCAGCTGGCACGGCCGGGGCCACCTCCGAGTCCAGTCTTGTGCGGAGCGTTGTGGAGCGCCGTCCTCGGCACACGCCGGCCACGCCCAAGCGTGCCAGGCCGCTGAGGCCGCCGTCCTGCACCTCTAGCACCTCTAGCCGTGCGGCTTATCTCCTGGAACTTCCCTCCGGCGTGACGCCGCCGTGGCGGCTATGGCGCTGTTGGCATCTGGCCGCCGTGAGGCCCGCGTCGGCCGGCAGTGACGCTGAGGCTGCTGCGAGTGTCTGGGGGCCGCTGGGCCGTCGGCGCGCCGTCGACCGATATGGAGAGCGTGCCGCTGCCGCCAGGGCCCCCAGAAGGGGAGGAGAGACCGGCTGACCCGGAGCACGCCGAGCACCACGACGAGGACGCGCAGGACGTGGTGCAGAGCTTCAACATGGACTACGAGTCGAGTGAGTACCGGCCTTGCGTTACAGCTTGACGGGGAGCCTTGCCGTGCCTTTCTCCCTACCGGAGTTCCGTTCTTTGGCTTCCTGCGGTAGGCACAGCAGGCCTGCGGCGCCGCTCGTCGCACGTGTCCTCAGTGCGCAGCCAGGGCGGGGCCGACTGCCCGGCCACCCACAGCACTTCCCCGACGACCCCTTCCGCCGCTTCCCTCGCCTCCCGCGGCGGTCTGCCTGAGGCCCTCGGCGAGGAGCTCGGCGCGGCACGCTGGTGCGACCGGCCGGCGCGGCGACCGCCTCCTTCGCGGGGAGGGGCGGCGTTGCACCGCATTGCACTTGCTTATGCAATTGCCATGTCCAAGGTTGCGCGCGCGGCGGCTTGCTGACCGCGACGTTGACGTCGGCGGTGACAGGGTGCGCGGTCATGTCTGAGCTGAGGCCTCCGACCGGGGCTCGAACCCGCGGCGGAGCGTCCTCCGCCGAAGCAGGCGAAGCTCGTCGCGTCCCCCGGGGACCCCACCGGACCGGTGTCCCCATGGGAGCGCGGCGGCGGGGTCGGTTGTGTCACGCCGGCTGGCGGCCTGGCGGACGGGGGTCTGGCGGTGTCGGCCCGGCGGGGCCATGACGACGCTCATGACTCGGTCAGCCACGCGCTCATGGCACTCCGTCATGCACGGCCCGGCGGCCCATGCGGTAGCCCATGCGGCGGCCGCGGCGTGGGCTCTGAAGACAGCGGGGCGCGCGGCCGGTGGGTGGGAGGGCTGCACAGGCTGCACACCTGGCGTTCCTGGCGTGGCGTGCCGGCGTGCCAGGCGTGCCCCACGCCGGACAGGGCCGGCCCGCTGCTGCGCGCTGCGCCGTGGCGCCGTGGCGCTGGGTCCGGAGAGAGGCGCTGCCCAGATCCGCCGCCGCCTCCCTACCGCCCCTCAGCCCTCGGCGTTAGCAAAGGTCATGGGCGGGGCGGGTAGCCCGCGAGTGCCTCTTGTGGGCCTTCTGGCTTTTGGTTCGCCCCCCAACGATTGCCGATATCGCGCAGCGTGCCAGCGTCCTGCGGCCGGTGTGCCGCGCCAGGCGCGTCTGGGTCTGCCCGGATCGGTTTCTCGGTTCCGAGGGAGCGGTGAAGGGGAGGCGGCTGGTGGCTGGCGCGGGCGGGGCGAGGGCTGGCTGCCCCACGGGCTGGGACACCGGCCAGGCTGCGGCCAACTGCGGCTGGAGGGCCTGGAGGCCCGGCCTGCGGAGGCCCGGCCCACGTGCACGTCCCGCCCGGTCATGTTCCCGGCCAGGCACGTATTGATCGTGCCAGCACGCCCTTCCAGGAAACCCTTCCAGGATGCCCTCGCCGTGCGCCCCTCCAGGGCGTCCCTGCAGAACACCCCCTGCAGAGCGCCCTTTCCAGACACCCCTGCCGACTGCCCTTCCGGACAACTCTTCAGAGCGCGCCCTTTCAGTCCGACTCGCGCCATGGCCGTCCCTCCGCGAGACGGCCTCGGACACCTCGCCTGCCTCCATGCCGGCCTCCATGCCGGCGAGCCGCGGCGTCATCGGCTCTCCGGTGCCGCTGCTCGGCGGCCCCGAGTCCCGGTGTCTGCCGGCCGCGGGGCTCCGGGTCCGGGGCTCCACGTCGAGTCGTATTGATCCTCACGGGACGTGGCCGGGCCGGGACGGGACGGGGGAGTGGTACGGCTGCTGGCTGGTCCGCCAACGCCGCGCGCGAGAGGGCCGTGGCGCTGCCGCCGCGGTGCGGGGCGGTCTCCTAGAGCGGCCCCAGCGGCACCCCTGGCGGCAGCCCTTCCACACCCCAGCCCAGACCTCCCAGAGCCACGCCGTGCTCGGCGGTCGGCAACCTGGATTGCGCAACCCCTTCTGCGCGATCCAGCGGGCGCTTGGCCGCGGCGTGCGGAGCGCGCGGCTGTACCCGAGGGCTCCGCGAGGGCTGCGCGAGGCCATGGAAAGGCGAGGGCTGTTCTTGCTTGCCGCGGCCCTTGCCGGCACCTGCCCCCACCCGGCCGTTTGGCCGCTGCGGCGGACTGCGGGGGCGCTCTGCGCTAGCTCTGCCTGCGCTCTGTGCCAAGAGCCTGGAGTAGAGGGCCTCCCTCTGGCCTGGCCATGGCCTGGCCACCCTCCGGGCCGGGGGTTGGGGCGGATGCGGGGGCCGGCGGGGGCGGGGCAGTCACCCGAGAGCCTTGCTCTCTCTGTCTGTCTCTCTCTATGCGCGATGCGTGGCGGGGGCGGCGCTGACGCAACAGACATCATCCCCCGCCCCGCCCCGGCCCGCCCCGCCCCGCCCCGCGGCACGACTCGCTGTCGTTGGATTCTGGGATACGGAGGTGACTGCGTCCCGCGACGCCGCCACGCCGCGCCCGCGCCGCCGCGGTGCCCCCGACGTGTGCTGCCCTCTGTCGCGGCCACCCCTCGGCCGCGCGGCCCCGCCGCACCGGATGGAGATGCACCTGCCGCGGATCGTTCGCGCTTCCCGCCCCGCAGAGTGATTGCGCCTTCCTGTGCGAGTGCGAGAGAGATAGACCGAGAGAGACCTTCCCGCATTGCGCGAAATCACTCTGCCGCTTCGGTGGCGACGCTAGACGCGAAGGTGAATGCCCCGAGGGCTGGAGCTGGAATGTTGCTTCACCCTTAGGGGCAGGGTGAGGGTGGGTCGCTTCGTCGCTCGCAGAGCGAGTCGCAACCCCCGCACCCTTTCCTCGACGGCGCTTCCTCGACGCCTCGGCCTCAGCCTGCTATTTTTACCCCTCCTCCCCGGCCGATCCGGCCGATCCTCCTTTCGGCACTCGGCTGTTTGTCCAGCGGGAGTGCAGGGCGAAGGCGCCAACGGCAGGGGGACCACGCGGCCATGCCCGTCCTGCGATAGGCGTGTCATCCTTCGATCGATTGCAGAGGTGCACTGGCGTCGAGCCGGGGCAGCCAGCCTAGCCAGCCCAGCCCAGCCAGCCGGGCATCCGCGTGCTGTGCTGCACCGTCCTGCCTCCGTTCCCCACATGCCCCTATCCCGCCCTCCATGCCCCCATCCTGCGCAGGCTTGCTCTGGATCCCGAACAGAGCCCTTCGTCGCTCTGTTTCTCTCGCACTCGTGGGGCGTCCCGTAGGGGTGCGAGAGAGACAGCGTCGCAAGCGGTGTCTGGAAGCCTGCAGCCCCTATCCGGCCTCCCCGGCAGTGCGGCCTGGCCTCGGGTCGGGCCTGGCAGCCATGGCAGTGCAGGTCGCATGAATTACTCGCCGGTTCCAGAGTGCCGCTGTCATTCCCGCTGCCCTTCCACTCCGACAGCGCGACAGCGGCGCGAAGTGTCGCGGCCGGCAGACTGATTCGTCGCATTGTTTCTCTCGCACTCATGGGGCGTCCCGTCTAGGTGTGAGGGAGACAGCGCGGCGAGGACGACTCGCGGAATCAGTCTGCAGGCCAGGGTATTCTCGGTTCGTGCGCGGCCATGCGGCCTTGGAGCGACCTTTACGTTGTCGGGGCCTTCAGGCCGCTCGGCTCCGGTTGGCGGTGGTCGCGCGAGGCGGCGGCGGCGGCGGCGAGGCCACGCGGCAGATGGCCAAAGTGGCCAAACGCAGCCAAAGGCAGCCAAAGGGAGGCGAAGGCCTGAAGGCTCGAGGGGTGCCACGCCCTGGTGCCGCGGCAGTGCGGCACCCTGGCCGTCGGCCGCCCTCTCACGCCCTGGCCGAAGAGACGACCGCGACCACGCCCTTCCCCCTCCGCGGCGTCGCCCGGCGTCGCGTCGCGACGTCGTCCAGCGGCGTCGGTCGTCGGCGTCTCTGGTTGCGGCCGGCCGTCATGGCCGCCGTACCGCCCCGCCGTGCTCGCCGTGCTTTCCGCGACGTTGACGTGGCCGCGTGGCCGGCCGCGCCGCCGCCCCTCCCACAAGGGCCAGGCCCTGGCCGCTGGCCGCCAGGGCTCCGCGCCCGCCCCTGCCCGTCCCGCACGCGCCTCGCCGCCGCGCCGACAGATGGCGCAACCAGTCTAATTTGAATCGGCGATTGACAATTGGTCCGCGTGGACGGACGCGGCGCGGGGCCCGGCGCGTCTCGACGCGGAGCGCTCCGGCCAGCGACTCTGAAGACTCGTTCCGTCGCTGTCTGCAGGCCGATTCCGAGAGTCGTTTTCGTCGCTCTGTCTCTCTCGCACCTACACGGGGCGCCCCATGAGTGCGAGAGAGACAGAGCGACGAAAACGACTCTCGAAATCGGCCTGCTGACTCGCACGCCTACGGGAGTGTGAAAGAGACAGAGTGACGAAGCGGCCCCCGGAATCAGTCTGCAGGTCTGAGGACTTTGTGGCCCGTGGTCCCTCTTGGGCCCGCCGAGCCTCGCCTCCCGCTCCAAGCTCGAGGGGCTTGGCGGCCGCGCGCTCGATACTGACGTCTGGGAAGTTGACGAAGGCGACGGCCGGAACTTTCAATTCCACAGAGTGCCGTGACCGCCGTGGGCGAGGACAAGGGACGCACGGCCGCAGTGTTTGAACCCGCGACACGCGAAACGCCAAGTACACGAAGTACGCCGCTGCCGCGGCCCTCGCGGCCCCAGGGCCTGCCGTCGCCGCGGCGCTGTTGCCAGACTCCCGGCCGCCGAACGCACTGTTGCCATTGTAGTGCGGGAAGCACTCCCGCCTCATCAGGCTGAAGGCTGAAAGGGCTCCCTGCCAGACACTGCCAGATAAGCCCCGGGGAGAGGGAGAGGGCAGGACCAGAGTCGGGCCGCCGGGGCCGCCCCACGACGCACAGTGGGCCAGAAGACCGGTGGAGGCGGCCAAAACTCCAGACGCGTTTTGAGCTCTAGAGTCGCTAAACAGGACTCGAACCGAGCGTGTGACCCCACCAATGGATTCCTCGTTCGGAGAGCAATCCATTGGTGGGGTCACACGTTCGGTTCGAGTCCCATTTAGCGACTCTGGAGCTCAAAGCGCGTCTAGAGTTTTGGCCGCCTCCATCGGTCTTCTGCCCCACTGTGCGACGCCCCATCATGAAAGGCCCCATGGTGGTCTGGAAAAGACCTGCGGTCTGGCGAAAAAAAGCCAGAGGTGAAGTGTAACATCCCGCGCACCTTCCTGGCGACTCGAAGGGGTGCGAGAGAGACAGCGGCGACACCAAGTTGGGAATGAGGCGCCGCTTGTCGAGGCCGGCAGGCGCTATCGGGGCGGACGGGAGGCCGCGTTACTCATTGCTGCAGAAGTCCGCGCCCGCCGCGGTTACACAGTGTCCCTCCAGCAGACTGATTCATTGAGTCGTCTTCGTCGCTCTGTGTCTCTCGCACTCATCGGGCATGTGGGCACGAGGGACGAAAACGGCTCTCTGAATGGGTCTACCGTTGCATAGGCAGTGTGCCTGCTGCTCCGTAAGGGTTGTCGACGTTGACGCCGCGGAACTCTTTGAGGTATTCATGTATGGAGTGGCTTTGTCAGATCCAGATGAAGGCCTCGCCGGCGGACTGCGCCGCTGCGCTGGCGCCCACTTTGTGAAGCAAATCGTCGCGCCGGGAGCGCCGCGAGCTTGCCGAGGAGATGCCCCGGGAACGATACAACGCGTGCCGTGCGACTCCTCGCGCGGCTCAGCCTGCTCGCTCTGTCTCTCTCGCTTCGGCGAGGAACAACCCATGAGTGCAAGAGAGAATGACGAAAGGGCGTGCTGCCTGCCATCCGCGGCGTTTAGAATATCGCGCTGCTTCCGGTGGGCGACGTGCCGCCGGGGACCGACGGGGACCTCGACGACGGCGACCGCGCACCACTGCGTTTGGACGCGGAGCGACGACGCGGAGGGTTGAGCCCGCGATGCCCGGACGATAACACGCTCCCTTCGGACAGCGGCGCGTAACTAGGTGTCTTCTCTCTGTAGAAATGGGTCTCGGAAGTGCGGGCAAACCACGTGCGCGTGGGCAACAAGCCTCCAGCACTTCGTTTATTCACGGTCGCTGCCGAAAGGCGCCTTCCGCGCTGCAGACTCATTCCGACCGAGCGACGAAAGCGACTCTGTCTGCAGGGCGCAGTCTTGAGCGCCCCGACGAAGTTCGCAACCGCTGAGGCTGCACTGCAGCTGGCGCACGGCGCGCCGCGGTGCCGCGCGCGGACATGGAGGCCGTGGAGCTGTTCGTGCTGAGGCGCGCCTCGCCGGGCGATGTAGGCAATGTGGGTCGTCTGCTTGCCCGGCTAGCCCGGCTTGCCCAAGCGGGCCCCCTCCTCCTTTCTCCTCTCTCCTCGCCGGCCGGGCTGCGCGGCGCTGCGCGGGCTGCGGCTGCCGAGATGTCACGTCCCGGCGATAGCACCGCGAAGCACCGCGTGGCTTTCGTCGCTCTGTCTCCCTCGCACTCGCAGGGCGAAGCGCTATGACCGCTGGGGTGCGAGAGAGAGAGACCGACGAGGCCACTATCCGGGCTCTGCGCGGAAAGCCCCGGAAAAGCCGTCTGGGTTTTCGCGTGGTTATAACTGGCCGAGACTCCAGACCTGGGAGATGAAGTGACGGAGGCCGCAGTGCACGCAGTGGAATCGGAGGCGCCACATCGCCCCGGGAGTCCAGCCGGAAGTGGAGTGGACACCCCCGGTGCGGCCCGGAAGCGCCCACCCAAAGGCTCCGAAAGCCCCGACGGCCACGTCGGCGCGCCGGCTTATCGCACTGCACGTCGTTCCACGTGCTTTCAGTGCAGCCCCGTGACGCCGTGGTCACGTTCGGACCGGCAAGGTGAGTCGCGAGTTGTAAATCGCGAGACACTGGTCCGATTAGTCAGCAAGCAAACTGGCGGCACTGTTGGCAGCACTCGGACGGCGATGCAACCACCACCGCATCGACGTGGTCGGGCTGTACTCTCACCCGGATCACGCGGGAGCCCCAGGAGTCCGTGTCGGACACGGTTGGCTTGACGTGGGTCGCGCGGGGTGGGTGGCGCGCCTGGCAGCACACTAGAGCGCCTGCGGTCAGGCAACCTCTCTCGCACTCCTGCAGGACGCCCCATGAGTGCGAAAGAGACAGAGCGACGAGAGCGCTGTTCGGAATGGGCTTGCTGCAAGGAGGACGTGTAGCTAGGGGGCCTTGCGAAAGCTGACTGTGCCCGTCGTGGACTCTGTAGAGGTTGCTGTCCTCCGAAAGCATCCCGGCGGCTTAGGCTTTGGCGCTGTCGCACAGTGGGCCAGAAGACCGGCGACGTCGGCTCGAGCCGGCACTTGACCCCACCGATGGATTCCTCGTTCGGAGAGCACTCCAGTGGTGGGGTCACACGTTCGGTTCGAGTTCCGTTTAACGACCCTGAGCTCAAAACGCGTCCGGGATTTTGACGGCCTCCACCGGTCTTCTGGCCCACAGTGTGTCGGCTGCAGCGCGCCGGGGGCGGCCGGGGGCGGCAAAGGGTTGCGCGGAGGCTGGAGCGGCCGGAGCCTGGGGCTGGAGCCTGTGCCTGGCGGGGGTGGCGGTGGCGGCGCGCGTTCCTTCCACCGCCGCCGCGCGCCGCCACGCCGTGCGCCCCGATCAATACGCAGAGGGCCGCGTCGCCGCGTGGGTAGCTCGGCTTGCTTGGCTCGGCGTGCTGGGCGTGCTGGGCGTGCTCGGCGAGGAAGGGAGTCGCCCCTCGCTCTGCGCTCCGGTGCCGCCAGCGCCGCCCGGCCGCCGCGCGACGAGGAAGCACAAGCTGGCCGGGATGCAGCCCGCCAGGCCAGGCCGTCACCCCCCGGCGCAGCGCAGCCAAGCGGTTGCCGCGCTCGCGCCGCTTGCGCCCTCCGCGCTGCAGCAGGCTGGCGGTAGCGGAGCGGCGTGTCCGGGAGTGGCTTTGTAGATGAGACAAAGTTTTCACGCGCCATCTTGCGGCAGAGGCCGTTTTGCGGTGGCGCTACCCCCGACGTCGGCCTCCCGGACACTAGCCTCGCGTGCAACAGGTCCTACGGGGTGCGGAGCGGCGCGGGGTGACTTGGACGGCGGGGGCGATCCTCGGCCTGGGCCTACCAATGAAGGCCATGATGCAGCCCCCCGCTTGATTCAACAAGAAAGGCGTGCTCGGGGAGCATCCTCTTTTTGGCACGGCGCAACCCGCGAACTGATTCCGAACAAACTGCGGATTCGTCGCTCTGTCTCTCGCGCACCCCTGGGGCGTTCCGTAGAGGTGCGAGAGAGATAGTACCGCGACTGCAGGCAGACTGCAGGCTCGGCCCTGACCCGACGAGTACCGCAGTGCCGCACGCCGCACAGAGCGCCCGCAGCCGCCGCGTCCTGGCCGCATGGCCGCATCCCGTCGCGTATCGGCAGGCAGTCATCGACAACGCGCACGCCATCACGGCCATGGTGCGGCGCCGCGCGGCCAGCGTGCAGGCATGGTGCAGGCACAGCACTCAGGTCCATCCTGCTCGTCAGAGATGATGACGCCCTTTGGGACCTTCTGCGACACATGGGCCGAAACGACATGACGAGCCGGCCGAAGGCGCAGCGACAGGTCGCGGAGCGGGAGGCGGGAGCACCAGGCCTCGGCGTGGCGGACGACTGGCGGGGCCAGATAGAGAAACAAACATCTTGGGGGCTACCGGTCAGCCGCCGTGGCTGTGTAAACGGACTTCTGCCGTTGCGCGGCAGGCTGACTCCGAACCGTACTCCTTCGCTCCGTCTCTCTCGCACCCCTACGTAACGCCCCACGACCCCGGCACTGTTCGTCATCAGCCCTACAGTGCGGCGATGGCCGTTTTGTCTGCACGGTTTCTAACCCTGGATTTGTTTCCTTCCAGTGCCGATGCATTTCCTGGCGGAAGGCGACGAGCCGCCGGTCATCATGATCCCCGAGCCGGCGGACGACGACGACGAGAACGGGGACCTGCCCATGGTCAAGATACGGCGCACCTACGCGTGCACCCAGTGCGACTACCTGACGCAAAACCCGCGCTCCTACCTCACGCACTTGCGCCACGTGCACAACGAGCGCATGCGCATCTACGAGTGCCCGCACTGCACGTACGCGTCGCGCCACAGCCAGAAGATGCACCGCCACGTGTCCATGGTGCACAACCCGCACCGCGGCGACCGGCGCCGCCCCGGGCCGCCGCCGCGGCAGCGCGACGAGTACTACGTGGACTTCGTGAACGAGCTGCACCGGCGGCAGGAGGTGCGGAGGAAGAGGCAAGAGCTGCACCTGCGCAACCTCGAGTACCGCATGGAGGACGGAGGGCGCGCCAGGAAAGCGGCGAGAGCGGCGGCCAAGGCGGCTTCCAGAGCGAGAGTCAAGGCGAGAGAGGAAGCCAAAAAGGCCAGCACCCCGGCGACGCCGGTGACGCCGGCGACGCCCGTCCAGAAGCCCGCCGAGACGTCCGCCGAGCGGGCTCCGGACGACGACGACGACGACGATGAAGACCGGCTGGTCATCGCCAACTGCGACGACGAGGACGAGAGCGATCACGACGGACGCCGGTCCGCTTCCGAGGACGTCCGCGACGCTGCGGACGGAGACCTCGACGAGGCCGGCAACCTGGGGGAAGCCGGGGACCTCGGTGAACACGACGTAGAGGTGTTGCCGAGCAGCGTTAAACGCAGCAAGGACAAGCAGGACCGCTACCGGGACATCCGCATGGACGTGGACTTGGTGACGGGGCTCTACAGCTGCTCGTCGTGCGACTTCACGTCCAGGACGCCGTCGCTGGTGGCGCGCCACGAGAGCGTGGTGCACCTCAAGAAGCGCTTCTACCGCTGCAACAAGTGCTCGTACGTGACGCACATGCGGGCACGCTACACCAAGCACTACAAGTACCACACGATGCCGCTCATCAAGTGCGACGAGTGCGAGTTCCGCACGCCCTACAAGTGGAACCTGGACCGCCACATCAAGAATCACGGCGGCGTCGGCAAGTACAAGTGCCGCGCCTGCAGCTTCTCGTCCGAGATCCGGCAGAGCCTCACGGTGCACGAGATGAACCACCACGACCCGCCCGTCGGCCCGCCCACCAACGTGCCGCACCGCCGGCGCCAGAACAAGGTGGGCGCCACGGAGCTCGTCAACGCCGCCCTCAGCGCGCACCTCTACGGGTCGCCGGGCCAGAAGGACGACGCCGACCGCCAGGACCACCAGGTGAGAGAGCGCTTGGCGTTTACTGCCTGTCGTGCACGCCGGACGAGCAGGCGGACTATACTCCGGCCGCACGGAGTATAGTCACGCCCGTATCTCGGCCCCATCATGGAGTATACCGGTTATCCTTATCACCCGTGCACCGCGGCGCATTGCACGCTCAGATAGGAATTCCACGCGAGCCGCTGCGTTGGATGACGACGACGTTCGGACACCGCTCGGCCATTTCCTTCCCGGCGTGGGGGCCGCCTTCCTGCCAACACGCGTTGCGCGTTCGGAAGCAATCGATGTGTCCTGCTGCTTTCCTGTCCTCGCCGTCCCTGTCCCTTCCCCGGTCGGTGCCGTCGGCTTGCCGTCGGCTTACCGTCGGTCCGCGAGTTGGTTCGCGTCGACCACACGGCGCTGCGTTGGCGGGGCTGCGCCAGGCTGCGCCAGGCCGCGACGCCGAGGGTGGGGGCCGAGGGCCCTGTGCGTGGCCGAGCTATTCCGCGGCCTGGCCGGCGGTCTGCAGCTGTTCTGCAGTAGGCTGCCCCGCCGTCCTTCCCCGGGTCGTCCGGCGGCGCGGCGTCGCAGTGCGTCGGCAGCCTCTGCGTCATCGGCGGCCGCGTGGGCGACAGCGTCATCCTGGCCCGTCTGGCGTGAGTGTTTCTGCCAGGGAGTGTCGCTGAAGACGCGCCGCCGCCGTGTGGCGGTCGTCGTGTGGGACGGCCAGGACGGCCGGATGGGGCCCGGGGCGTGGCTGGCGGGACTTCCTTTGCAGACACCCCCGCCGCTACCGCCGCCCGCCTCGGCGGCGTGCCTCAGTCGATCAAGTGCTTCCGCCCCAGAAGCCAGAACGGCCAGAACGCCGCCGTGGCCGCGCCAGCCAAGTCCTTGCTGGCAAGGAGCGCCGCTCCGAGCCCAGGCCGTTCTCGCTGTTGCTGCGCCCGCCACGCGGCCTGCATGTCTTCGGCGCGGCTAGCGCGGCACCAGGACGTCGACGACGTCGGCTTCCTGCATTGACGCGGTTCTCGGTTGACAAGAGGGGCGACCTCTGCACGCCGACGGACTCGGTTGCAGGGCTGCCAGCCTCGGCTGGCCGCGGGCTCCGCGGGTGCGCGCTGCGCGCCGCTGCTGCAGCCGCCGCCGCGCCGCCACCCAACACACCCAACCAGCGGCCTGGGTCGCCACTGCCGCCGCCGCCGCACTCGCCGCCCACCGCGCCCCGCCCCACCCCTGGCCCGCCCCGCCCCGCTGCCGCCCCGCCAGGCAGCCGTCAGTCGGTTGAAAACAACCTTCAGCTCCTCCTCGTCCTCGTGTGGCTCGCTGCGCTGTGCGCTGTGCAGCACCGCCGCGGTCGCGCCGTCGGGTCGCTGGGTTGCGTCCGCGCAGCCGGCCCGCGCAGCACGCAGGCACTCGACACGGCCCGGTTCGCCTCCAACACGAGGGGGTTCGGGTCGCGCCAGCCGCGCCCAAACGCGTCCTGCTTTTGGCCAAGCGGCAGGTAGGTAGGTAGGGCTGTGTTGCGCGTTGCCGTACGTTGCCGTGTCCTCCGTCCTCGTCTCGTCCTCCGCGGCGCGGGTCTTGAGGGAGCAGCTGCTTGCCTTGTTCGGCCTTCGGGCGGCGAGGCGCGGCGCGGCGGGGGCCGGCCAAGAAGGAGGGAGGGGAGACGGTCGGCCGTCTTGTGCTTACCCCTCCCCTTGTCCTGCCGCAGCGCCGGCCATCGGCCACCGGCACCTCGGTTGCCGCCTCGGCACCTCACATCCACATCCCTTGCCTTTGGCAGCCACAGCCAGTGTGCTGGTGCTGGTGCTGCCCGCCGAGTCTGTGTCTGCGGCTGCGCACGCTGCGCACGCTGGCCGAGGCCAAGCTCTGCCGCGTTTCTCCCGCATCCCGCATGCAGCCGGAGCTGGTCCTCCAGCAGCGCGGCGACCGGTCCACCATGCACAAGCCCCAGGCACGTTGCCGTTGCTGCCTGCGCCCGTCCAGCCATTCGCATGTCAGCGACATGACGCCACAGCACAGCGGGGCAGCTGGCGGCCCACAACGTCTTGTGTCTTGAGCGCCGCGTCGTGCGCCTGGCGGTGCCTCGCGGTGCGTCGCAGTGCTTCGCCACTCTAATCTCCCTTTTGTGTTGCAGGCTTCTGGCACCGCAGGTGTGTCCCCGGGAGGCACTCCGCGGCGGGCGGACGCGGATGCCGCGTCGTCGCCGTCCTCGTCGTCGTCCGGAGTGACGTCGGGCACGTCGGGGCGCCTGCCGCTGTACCAGGTGCTGCGCTGCTCGCTGTGCGACTTCCGGACGCCCTTCTTCGCGGACATGTCGCGCCACATGGCGGGCGTGCACGGCAACAGCAAGGGCGTGAGGGTGCCGCCGACGCTGGCACCGGCGCCGCCGTCCTCCGTCCCGCCGTCGACGACGGCAAAGCGCCCCGCCAAGCCGTTGCCGAACCTGATCCCCATCCAGGCCGCCGTCCTGCCGCAGGCCCGCACCACGCCCACGCCGACACCGCCGCCGGCAGCCCCAGCAGCGCCAGCGGCCCCAGCGGCCAACGGCACCGCGGTCAACGGCGGCTCCAGCAACGGCGATGAGGCCGCCGAGACCGCCAAGAAGAAGAACTCGTTCTTCGATCAGCTGCGGCTGTACCCGGGGAACGTGGAGGGCTCCGAGCTGGTGTGCGTCCACTGCGGCCACGAGGCCAAGAACCTCTCCGAGCTGGTGCGCCACACCAAGCTGCACCAAGGCACAGGCCGAGGCATCGGCACCTCGACGCGCTGCCAGCACTGCCGGCAGCGGTGCAAGACGAGCGCCGACCTGGCCGTGCACCTCCAGGCGTGCCCCAAGGCCGTGGCCGCGGCCGCTGAGGAAGGTGCGGAGGCAGCGGAGGCCGCCGTCGACAACCTTCCCAAGATGGACGCGGAGCCTGCCTTCGAGTTCGAGGAATTCGAACGCATATCTGCAGCGAATGCCAACCCTCTGCCCGTCCGCCTGGCGGAGGACAGCGACGACGACGTCCCGGTGCCCCCCGATGACAGCGTCCCCAGGGCTCCGGCGGCGCAGATGGGCGTCGAGACTGGGCCCGGCTACGGCCTGGTCGCCAACCACGCCGAGTGGACCGCCCTGGAAAATAGCCCCAAAGGAACAACATTCACCTCGAGGAAGGTGCGTGTCATTGATTAAAGCCCCTGACAGTGTGGGGGCCCCGCGCGGGCTGGTGAGGTTATTGTACGAGTGGGCCGGGCACCCGGGCAGGCACAGCCAGTGCAGCGGCAGAGTGACCGGACGGCACGGGCATCCCCGCGGCGTCGACGGGAGGTCCGTTGCCACTCGCTGAGCTGAAGATGATTCCATTGTGGACGGTCTATCGAGCGCGATTTAAATTTAGCATCGATGTTGGGGACGATTTTGAGACGCTGGGGGGTGAGGGGTGTTGGCTGAAATGTCAGTACAGCCCCCTATACGGAGGTTATGTCGCCTTATTGACGTTTCTTAAACAATATGCATTTATGAACACAAACAAGATGCGACTGCTCAGAGAGGGTCTTAGTTCATGCCTTGGTTGCCCAATTCTCTTCCTTTGTTTTCTTCATTCAACTCACTTTGTAATTATTTATGTTGCAAAGGGTCTATTGATTTTGTTTTCTTTTTTCCAGGTGTTCAAATGTCCACATTGCACATTTTGGGCTTCAACTGCTTCAAGATTTCATGTTCACATGGTTGGCCACTTGAATAAGAAGCCATTTGCTTGTTCTGTGTGCAAATATAGATCAAATTGGCGCTGGGACATAACAAAACACATTCGACTGAAGGAAGCTCGTGATCCTTCACATGCAAATGCCAAAACTTTAATGACAGATGAAACTGGTCGTAGAAACTATTCAAAATACAATTTGGACTTGCTTTGGCTTAGAATTGCTGAGCCAGATCCTGAAAATTTGCACCCGATGATGGCTTCTGGTAAAACGGCCTCTGCTTCAGAGGCAGGACCAAGTCCTTCATCTTCAAAGTCAGCGTCTGGTCTCATTTCTCCTCTTAAAGCAGCTATAAGTCTTCTACCTGCCAAGGAAGGGCAAGGCCCAGTTCTTCCTGCTGCAAAGACTGTGACTATTCTCCCTGCTCCTCCAAAACTAACACGAGCCCCAATTCATCGCATCCAAAATGCCCGTCGTACATCATCACCTGGAGGACTGCTACGCCCACCACCACCTCTTCAAGCTGCTGGAACTCAGAATTCCAGCCAAGTCGTCACTCCACAGTCAGGTGTGAGGACACAGTCTCAGGGACAGGTTCAAGCTCCGCCTCAACAGCCTCTCAAAAGACCAGCAGACACACCTGTACCCAAGGTTGGCTCTGACCCAAAAAAGCCAAACACCGATCCGAAAAAGTCAAACACTGACTTAAAGAAAACTGTGTGGAGATGCAAGCAATGTTACTTCAGAGATGGTGATAGAGCTGTTGTACTTACTCATGTGAAAGGCCATTACCGTCAACAACAGGAAGCTGCATTGGTAATAAACTAAGTTTTAAAATTAGAGTTTTATCTGACTATTGCTTGTATTTTTATTAACTAACGGTTTGTATTTACTTTATAGGCCAAAGGTAAAAATGCTTCAAGCAGTTCTCAAGAACCTAAACCACAGGAGCCTCAACAATCTGTGCTGAAGAAAGCTCCATTCCGATGTGACACGTGTCCATTTGTGTCTGCCTCTGAATCTTTGATGCAGTCACATGTGAGCTGTCACAAGCAAAGGGATGATGTCTTCTTCAAATGTTTCTACTGTCCTTTCTATGTTGCTACTAAGGAGTAAGTTACTAATTTCATAATTCATTGAATATTTATCTCCACTGGATCATGTGCATGGCTAATTTTCTTCTTCTTACAGGGAAGTTATTCAACACATGACAGTCCATCAGCAAAGTTCCAAAGGGGAAAGTAGCAGCACCTCTTCTGTCAAGTCAGTGGCATCAAAAAGCAGTTCTGGTTCACCGTCTTCTAGTCAAGCTGCTTCCAACAAAACAGAAGCTCCACTAAGCAATGTGCAGGTGAAGAAAGAAGTCGAATCTGATCAGGTAAAATAACAGTTAAAATAGTATGTAAAAATAATAACGATTGATATTGAAAATGAAATGTCCGAATTAACTCAAATGTATTTTGTGCATTGATGTTTCATTTACTAAGGACATTCTGTTTACAGGTTACTTCCACTGATCCTGAGGAAGAAGTTCAAGCCCCTAATCAAGCTCCGGCACCACCAACCTTAGATTTTCACAATGCTACTGAAGCTCCTCTTTGTTGGGTTCATCGAGATGGTAAACTTCAAAAAATGCTGCGATGCAGATATTGTCCTCATGTCAACTTACGAAGAACTAACATGCTGGAACATGAGAAAATGCACTCAAAACGTTCCCATCTTTCCTCAGAAGAAATGAGTGATAATCCAACCCAGTACTCGCCTTATCCATGCACAGATTGCAGTTATGTTTGCAACAATGCTGGAGTTTTATCATCACACATGAAAGTACATTTTGGCAGCTATCCTCAAGCTTATGCCTTTTATGACCCTTACAAAAGTGAGCATTTACAAATGAAAGAGATTGTAGACAGATTCAGTCTTAAAATGAAATCAGATGATTCATCTCAGAAGTCTGCTCCTCCTAAAGATCCAGTTGACACTGGTAATGAGAACAAATTAAGTGGAATTAATGTCATGAGCTTGTTGGATCCAAATCAGTCTCTAACTGATGCTGTTTTGGCAATGAAGAAGAAATTTAATTTGGAGTTAGATGGTGAACCATTTGCTGAGCCTGTAGAAGATTCGGCAGAATCACCACCATGTTCTCCACTAAAACAATTAAATGATGGGGCTGACCCAAATGCATCAGAAATGCATGAAGAAAAACAGCTTCACTTTTGTGTGCAGTGCCCAGCTAGATTCTTGTTCCGAAAGGAATTAGGAATTCATTCTCGTTTTCACAATTTGTACTTGATCCACAAATGTGACCATTGCTCATACACTGCGAGGCAACGACCACATTTGCAAGCTCACTCCAAAGTGCATTCTGATGATTACCAAGATAGGACAAATGCTCTCTTGAAGATGTACAGTGTCAACAAAGAGTACCCTAAACCTCGAGTTGTGTGTGTCAATCTGAAGGCTGGGGTTCCTGGGACCCTCTGGATTGTAGTCAATACTGACTTTCGGGAAGCACCTCCTCCAACAGCCAACTTCGTGTGTGGGAAATGCCCCGCTTCATTTTTCAAGAATGATGCTTATCAAGCGCATCTTGCCCTGCATGGCAGTAACAATGCACACAAATGTCCCATTTGTGACTATGCTGTGAGAACATACGGCAATCTTATCAAGCATGTGATCGCACATGGCTGTAGAGCAAGTGTGGCTAAGAAAATTCTTCAGGGTCGAATGGCAGTCCCTGAATCTTTGCGTCCTCCTCCAAGTACTGAAACCTCTAATGTAGTTGTGCCCAAAGAAGAACCTCAGTCCTTTGACAGTGAAGAACAGGGAGACCAAAGTCAAAGTCAATCTTCGAGAAGTAATGATGTGATAGATGGGGAGCATGAAGGGAGAGATGATTGCAGTATGGATGTAGATGGAAGAGATGAGTCGGGTGTTGAAAAGAACACTGACGACAGAGACAGAGAGAGCACTGCCTCTAAATCACCTCAAAGTTCTAGTTTTACTTCAGGATGTCCAGACTTTGTGTACCCTACCTACTGCAGAAATGGACGAGTTAAAGTGAAAAGGTTCAAATGCCAGAAATGTCCCTCTGCTTTTGAGAAAAAGGACCAGTACCTTGTTCATGTGAGTCTACATGGTTCAAAGCAGAAGTACAAATGTACCAAATGTGATTACTCTGTGAAGTTCTTTGCAAATCATATTCAACACTTACGTAGGCATCAAATAAGTGAAGATGCTAAGAGTAAGGATGATTCTGAGCCACAGACTGCAGAAAATGAGGAATTTATTCCAGAGGATACTGAAAACATCCCATCTCCTTCTCCACCATCTCCCACTCGTTCTGCCAAAACCACTGGAGGGAAAGGGGAGAAACTCTCAGTGGCTGACAAACAAGCTATTATGGTACTGCAGCAAAGACGGGCCAAAAGAGCTGCTATCTCCAGAGAATCTTTGGATAAGAATTACTGGTGCTCTCACTGCCCTTATTCTAGTGTTCGTAGAGATCAAGTTGAAAGCCACATGAGGCGACACATTGCAGTGTCTGGAGTGCGTCATGCGTATGTCTGTGACCATTGCGATTACTCTGTTCCTATCAAGCACTTCTTGCGTGATCACTCTAAATTGCATTTTGATGTCAGCAAAGCTCCTAGGCCGGATGCATACATGATATGTGACGGGCTTGAACTTTGGGCTAGTTCTGGCTTCACTGGTAAAAATAAATCAAAAGGAAAGGTGCTAATATTCCAAGACAAAGGAGCCAATTTAGCTACTGACCGATTTTTACCCCCATTATCTTGTGAGGAAGATGAGGATAGTAATGGTTCAGTAGAGAAGATTTTTGTAAATCCAAGAACATTTGAGTCAGAAAATGTCAATGAAGTAGGTACCAAAGAAGCCATGGACACATCTGGTGAGGTAGAAAATGAAGAGGATGGAGATTCAGACTCAAGACGGAGTGAGAAATCAAATGATGGTGCTGAAAATGAAGATGGTGAAGAGATTGCAGCGTCTGCAAGCTGTAGTTTGTCTCTAACTTCTGAAAACAAAGCAAGTCGCTCATGTAGTCCTCAGTCAGTTAAATCTATGGAGAACTAATCTGTGTTAAGGCAGAAATAATTGTGCAGATCAACAGGCCTGATTATTGTGTTGCCACTATCATGGTTGATAACTTATCATTCTATGGCTGTGTGACTGGAGTTGAACTTTCCCCTTGACTGATAGTTTAAATTGTAGAAAATGTGCTCTGTGGAGTCTGCTGCGACAGTGTGCCATTGATGTGGAAGACCTTTCACCTCAGCCGTTACTTGGCTTTGTTTTCCTCTTGTAACTTTAGATTTTGGTGAGAATTTTATGCAGCTACAAAAGGAAAACAAAGCCAATGAGTAGGATAGAGGGCCTTTGATTTCTTCAGTGGGTCTGTAGTCGTCATTAGAAAATCTTCATATCCTGTTCTTTTTCTGTGCTAATTTACTCTTTATTCTTGTGTTACCACATTTGGTTTAGTCCTTTTTTTTTAAATTTAAAAATCTTATTGTTAAGTCAATCTTGTAAGAGTATTCATTTTTGTTGTTGCTTGTGTAGATACAATATTAATCTGTTGATATCAACTTTTGGCTTTGATAGGTGTATTGCGTTGTATTAAAAATAATAACAGTTTGTGAAGCAAAACACTTTTCTCACCTTTTTTTAACGTATCACTGTACCTGAGCCATCCCAATTTGGGATGGGAAATTTTTAGGTTTTAATAGGTTGGTCTTAATCTTTCAGCTTTCTGTTGGTTTGAATCATCATGCAGGGACTGAAGCCTGCAGTCTTAACGGTTTGAGTGATAGTCCATTTCATACCAATAGAAGATGTGATAATAATGCTAGTCATGAGTTATGTTATCACAAGTGGTAATTCTAATGTTAACAGCTTTCTGTGAAGAAGCAAAAATTATGGATGAAAATTATGCTGTAATATTTGACCCTGTGTTGTAAATAAACTTTAATTGGAAACAAATTCCAATACAATAAACCAATCGTTTCTTATGCAAATTTAATTTTGCTGATTGTACACAACTTGTTTTATCACCCCAACTTTCCACCCAACTAAAACATTTTTAATTTTCATTTGGCAAAAAATATATGGATATTGCAGTTAATCTTCAAGTGACATGAAATTTCTCAAATAGTAACTAGAAATCCTTGCAGACCGAGGATATTCTTTACATGGGATGCCGATCGATTTGAATTCACCGCCATAAAGACAGATGTGGATGCCAACCAAGCAAAGTGGCAACGATCAAAAGCACATTCAGGGGGAGGGAAGAAGCTAATGAGAGGTAGATATGCAACTGTAATGACAAATTATAAGTCAAATTTAACTCAAACTGTACGTTTAGGTATTAGATTTACGGATTTTGTTGCCTGTTCCCCCACACGAGCACGAGGGGATCGGTCCTTTTCTTCGAACGAAATAGCCACGCAAGGCTGTCAGAACAGAGAGCGGGCACTCTTTTAGTGCTGCCTGAATCCATACAACTTGGTGAAACTACTTATTTCAGTTAACATGAAATAGTTTCGTATGTAGTCTTTTTTTTTCCTACCGGCAGTAAAATTTGAACTCGCGTCGCTCACAATGCATTGTGGGTAGAGCCTCGGCTAAATGCTTCTCTCCTATTGGCTGTTTGGTTTCCACATTTCTAATGCATGTATGTAAGCGTGGTTCTCATTGGTCGGCCTATGCGAGGAACCACGTATAGATGACATTATTCTGACCAATTAGATCGTCGCTCTCTAAGCAATATGTGCTATTTTATGTGATACCTAAAGTAAGATGTGGGAAGAAGGAAGTTTTCATTAAATTTAGACTTGAAAGCGTTGGATTCTAATTTATAGTAAGTAAAGACGCCTTCTGGTGGTGGAGTGAAGTGTAACAGTGTCGTAGCCACGCCTTGGTGTGCGATGTGGCCGCGGAGCCTTGCCGGCGAAAACCCGTTCACGGAATTATCGAGCGTTCCGTAGCACCCAAGCCGAAAGAGGACACTTCAAATGGCGTTCATAAAGTTCATTGTTCTTTGGGTCCCGCTAATTTCGCGGTAATGATATCGAAAGAAAGTAAGCCTCGCACGGCTTCGGTTTTGTCCACGTCGAAGTTTTCCGGGTTGAACGCCATTGGAGCTCCGATATCGGCTTTGGCGGCCTGCCCCAATAACTGTGTGGTTAAAATTTGTGTAGTTGCCTCAGGTAGGCATAGCCTAAGTGAATAGGTCAGCCCACCGCAAACCACAATCACTTGAAGGAAACGTGTTGTTTGAGTTTTAATCGAATCCGGCATCTTATTCAATTGCGGAGGGGGCTACCGACTTGGCCTAGCCTCATTTGAAGCGCAAGTGTTGGATTTGTATTCGTCCTGTCAATCAGCTTTCGTCGATGTAAGTGTACACATAGTAAGCCGTATGTTGCCTACTTTACTGTTTACATCATGAAAGGAATTTCCTGCACTCCCTCAGAGCACCAGTAAAATCTTTGCGGACCTGGCGGTTCCATTTACTTTCCTGCGGTAGTTTCATCGTCGGATCTAACCTAACCAGGGTGATTTGCGTGAATGCTTCGTTTGGGTTACCTACTTCGAAATATTAAATGTCCTGACCGATATTTTTGACCCTTTGGTGTTCCGGCAACCTTATTTAATGTAACCCGTGCCAATCCGCGTCGGTTTCTGGGGGCTTGTTGTCTGTTTTCGGGTGCCAGGGCGTTATTCGCGCGCCCAGAGCGGCTCCTGCCGCCTGGCATCATCGTCTGTGTAAACAGAATGTATACACACTGGAATGAATGTAGTTTTGGAACTTGTGGCGTATATCTGTGGCGTATTTGTGTTGCTTACTACCCAAGTCTAGACTAGGCTTCTGTTTGTTTGTTTACATCTATTCTGCTCCTTGAAAACCCATCTACAGAAGTTAAATAGTAGTGCTCAGTAGGCCTGGCCTATGGACAATCCTGTCAAATGTGTGTAGTTCCACTTGAAAATTGTTATTGTTAGTTTTCTCCTGTAGCTACTCTTGTCCTTTGGATCAAATCCCCTTGTTGGTCTTTTTCTTTATTATTAGTCACTTATGTTACAGAACCTTTTTAGAATGTGAGTTTGATAAATTACTGCAGTGAATTTCATGTGTTTCATCCTTAGCAAGAGACAAGATTTTTTCCGAGCTAGAAGATTTGTGCATCCTGGAGGGGGGAAGGCTGTAGCTCTTACAGTGAAACTGATTTGTAAGCGTATAGCTTTTCCCCTTCTATGTTGCATCTTACTTCCTACCCAGGTTTTATGCATCAATGGTGTTTCTCCTAATTGTATAAATTTTCATTGTAGTTTTTGTAGTGATGGTTGCATGTTTTTTATTTTGCTTATCAATTACTCTGTGAGAGGACATTATTAGATTGACAAACTGATTATGCCAATGCTATCATTTGTTGCTTGTGTATTTATGTTGGTGCTTGTATATTTTTATTTTCAAGAATAGGCACCTAATTGTCCAGTAGCTCTTAAATTTTGAAGCCAAGAATCAAATCAAGGGAACACACAGTGTTCCTTGGCAACTGGTTTCTTAGCTGTATTTTTCTCTTTGCAACACGTTATTAATTATTTTGGGGGGCTACCTTTTCTCTGTGGTGCATACTTGATGTGTTTCTATAATGTATAATTTTTGTTTGTTGCAGGCTGGCCTAGGCCGCGGTGCTGGAGAAGGCCGGCTGGATTGACCATGGGAGTGGCAGCCACACTGTTCCACACGCACTCCGCTGCTGCTCCCAGCAGTTACGGTACCCAGGTTTAGAGGATGGACTCTTACGATCTGTTTGGTGAGGATGTCACTGGAAGTGTGCTGGCTGGGTTGGACCTGGGATCCAACAACTATGACCCAACAGCAGCAGCTAGAGGCGGAGGCGACTACCAACAACAGCAGCAATCCGCCCCGTCAACACAGCAACAGCAGCAGCAGCAGCAGCATGCCTATCCCTCTGGAGATGCTGGGGCTGCTGCCGCTGCAATCCAGAAGCAGCAATCAGCTTATATGCAGCAGCACCCTTCCATGCAGAAGCAGCCGTATCCCCACATGGCGCAGGATTCACTTCAGAAACAGTCAGCTGCGTACCCACACTTACAACAGCAGCAGGGTCAAGCTCAACAGCAAGAATCCCCTCTTCAGAAGCTTGCATCATTTGGGGGTGACTTCCCCGCGGGCTCTAACCATATGGACCCATCTTCACAGGCCATGTATCACCAAAACCATAGCGGCTACGGTGATGCAACTCGACCCATCCATCCCTCCAGTGCAGCATCAAGTATGAGTGGAGGCTATGTAAGGAGCATGGCTCCACAAGGCCAGGCCCCAGGACAGTATGGATATGGTGGTATGGACAATATGTACTCTATGGATCAATCAATGGGTATGGGTGATTCAAGTAATATGCAAGGGTGGAATAGTGGTGCTAATTATAGGCAGCAAGCGCAGCATTATAATCAAATGACCCAGGGAGGCTATCGCCAACCTCATATGGGGTATCAGGATCCAAGTGCATTGGGAAGCCAAGGCAAGATTCCCTCACAACAGTATCCGAATCAGCAGTTCAGTCAGAGTTCGATGATGCAGCCGCACCAGAGCATTCCACCAACGAGCAGCTACAGTCTTGCTCAACAGCAGCAGCGGATGCCTCTCCATCAAGCATCAGCTCAGCAACAATCAAGCCAACAGCAAACTCCAAGCGCTCAACAACAGCAGTACCATGCGCAGAATTCTCAAGGTATGAGTGGCTACCCTGGTGCTGGTGCAGGTGCTGGTTATGCTGGTTATGGACCAATGCACCAAGCTGGAAGTAGAATGCCTCATCATGTCCAGTACCCTAGCAGTCAATCTCAAATGCAAATGTCTGACATGAGCTCTAGCCAGAGCCAATCCTACAACCAAGGATTCAGTGGTTTTGGGCAGCCACAATCATCTTCCCAACAGCAGTCTCAGCAGCCAACTTCTCAAGCCCAACAGCAATCTCAACAACAAATCCCTACACCGTCTCAAGCGCAGTCTCAGCAACCGCAGCCACCTCAACCTCCAGCTCCTCAAACATCACAGAGTCAGGTGGCTCAGCAAGGACAGCAGTCATCGACACAGCCAATAATTAGACCAATTGGTGTTGATGTTGGTCCTTCGCCTCCATACCCTCCAAGCCAGAAGA
Organism: Thrips palmi; assembly: GCF_012932325.1. Lineage (NCBI taxonomy): Eukaryota > Metazoa > Arthropoda > Insecta > Thysanoptera > Thripidae > Thrips > Thrips palmi. The sequence goes on from NW_023144622.1 coordinate 7,774,467, forward strand.
CGCAGGGGCCTCCAAGTGGAATTGGAGGAGCAAGTCCGCAGTACCGCGCTCCTTTTCCACAGTTATCTCCTCAGATGTCTCCTCGACCACAGCAACCACAACAAATGTCACCAAGGCCTGTGATGTCACCTGCAAAGCCGAGCACTCTCTCACCACATCCACATGCTACCTTATCTCCTCGGCCAAAATCTGCAACTCCGACTCCTCAGTCGTCATTTCCCTCAAGTACGTTACAGCAGTTGGAGCAGATGGTGATGCCTCAAGTTGCCCCTGGTTCAGACTATCCTAGTTATGGACCTCGTAGCCAATTGGGTCAGCCACAGTCATCGCCTCTGGGGCCTCGCACTCCTGTATCTCCTCAATGGCCTCAACAAGGCAGCAATCGGTCAGCATTCAGCATGAATGGAAGCATGGGGATGGTGGACTCGCAGTCAGGTAAGCTTTGCTTCAACAAAAATGAGTTTTTCTCCAGTGACATAGCTCCAGGAACTAACTGTATTTCTTTCCCCCCTCAGGTTCATCATCCCAGCCGTCCTCCGTGCCGGGTGCGTCAGAACCGTCAGGTGCGTCTGCACCTCAACCAGAATACAGCCCCGTCCCGGGGACCCCCGCCAGTGCACCAGAGAAAGAAGGGACCAAGACTGGCACAATGTCAGAGCTGAATGGACCGCAGTCGCAGCCAACTGCGGACCCCAGCAGCTCTGCAGCTGGTAATATGAATCAAAGCTATCCATCTGGTTACAACAGTTACCTAGGCGCCAACAGCATACCGTACGGGAGCAAGCCCGGCGAGATGGGCGAGATGCACGGCGGCAGTCACGTCTACCCGGGCATGCCGCACGGCTCGCACGGGCCGGGCGGTCCGGGCGGCCCCGGCGGCCCCAGCATGGACGGCATGCACGGCTCCATGTACGGCGCGCAGGGCCCACCGTCGCAGCCTTCGCAGCCCTCGCAGTCCCGGCAGGCCATGGGCATGCTGCCGGGGGACTACCCGTTCCAGGGCCCCATGAGCCACCAGCAGGAGATGGCGGCGCTGCAGCAACAGATCCAGGAGTTGTACTGCATGCCGCCCGGCCCCGAGCAGCAGAAGATCCCCCAGCTGCAGAGCCGCCTGGCCATGCTGCAGAGGCACGAGATGAACGACCGGTGCAACGGCGGGCCGCAGTGCATGCTGCAGCAGGGGCCGCAGGGGCCGCAGCAGGGCATGTACGGCTACAACTCGATGGACGGACCTTACCAGCCGCCCGCGCCCAGCGGCAGAGGCAAGGGCAGGGCCAAGTCCAGCACGCCCCGCGCCAAGAAGCCGCGCTCGAAGAAGGCGCAGCAGGAGCTAGCCATGCAGCAGCAGATGGAGGCGGAGGCCGCGGCAGCCGCCGCCGCAGCAGCAGCCGCCAGCTACAACATGGGCCAGCCGCCGGACATGGGCGGGCCGCCGTACCTGCCAGGACACCCCGGCCACCCGGGTCATCCGGGCCACCCCGGCCATCCCGGCCATCCCGGCCACCCCGGCATGCCTCCTCACATGGGGCAGCCGCCGCACATGGGCGGGCTGCCCCCGCACTTGCCGCCCCACATGGCGGGGCACCTGCCGCCGCACATGCAGCCCCACCACATGCAGGGCCCCGGCCCCGGACCAGTGTCGGGGCCTCCAGGACCCGGAGGAGTGCCGCCCTCGGCGCTGGGTCCGGGCTCAGTGCCGGGCCCGGGGCCAGGGCCGGGACAGCCTCCAGGACCATTACCAGGACAGTCGTCGCGCATGGGCGGGCTGATGTCGCCCCACATGGGGCAGGGCGTCCCCGGCCTGCCCGGCGTGCCGCCCGGCGTGCCTCCCAGCGCGCAGGCCAGCTCCATGATGCCCGCCCCCATGGGCCTCGTGCCGCAGCCGCCATCCCAGAGCCAAGTCCAGCAGTCGCTACCCCCCGTGGGGCCCCCTGTGGGGCCGGTAGCGCCTGTAGCGCCCCCCATGCAAGCTGTGCCCCAACAACAGCCACCGCCACCGCAGCCGCAACAGCCGACGCCTTCCCCGCAGCCGTCGCTACCGCCGCAGGCGCCCAGCCTGCAGCCGCAGAGCATGCACTCGCCCGCCATGGACACGGGCATTCCCTCGCAGCCGCCCACGCTGACGCCGCAGATGCCCCTGGAGGCGCCCGCCAAGGCGCCCGCCAAGACCGAGAGCCACGCGCACCCCTTGATGGAGTCGAGCCTGCAGTCGCCCCAGTTCTCGCCGCCCGCCGCGGACGTGCTTAGGAGGAACGACGCGTCCACGCCCGTGCCGACTGGGCCGACGGTGCCGGCCGGGCCGTTGGCGGACGCCAAAGGGGAGAACTCCAGTGAATCTCTGTCCCAGGAACACATCCCCGTTCCAGACTCGTACCCGTCGTCGGCGTCCATGCAGTCCATGCAGCCGTCGCCCAGCCTCCAGTCGCCCATTCATTCGGCCCCGGGCTCCATCGGCTCCATCGAGCCCAAGCCGGAGATGCCGCCTCAGCCGCATCCGCACGAGTACCCCAACATGGGCCAGCAGCCCGTCCTGGAGCCCGGCGAGATCCCCATGTTCCCGATGGCGGGCATGGGCATGGGCGGCATCCCTTACGGAGGCCAAATGATGGACGGCCTGTCCGACCTTGATGACAAGAAGAAGGGAGCGAGGAAACCCAGGTCCAGAAAACCAAAGGAACCCAAAGAGGCCAAAGAACCGAAAACTCCAAAGGTACCAAAAGAAAAGGCCCTTAAAGAGCCTAAAGCTCCCAAGGCCCCTAAGACTCCGAAAGAACCCAAGATTTCGAAAGACAAGAAAAAAGGTAAAGCTTCAATTGACGGTCGTAGACGCTCTCCCAAGAAAAGAGGTGATGGGGAAGAAGATGATGAAGGTGACGAAGAAATTGATCAGGAATCTTCTTCACTATTGGATTCAGAAGACATCCCATTAGCATCTATTCCATTAGATGAAGACAACTCTGCCAGTGCCCCTGCCACTGATGCAGACACAACTTTAGACTCTACTAATGAAGGCTCACCATTGAAAAGCAAATCAAGGGGAAGAAAAGTGAAGGGGGTCCTTGCCAGTAAGGTGAAAAAGTAAGTTCTTGTCAATACGTCTTGTTTTATCTTGGCTTTGTATTCGCTTTGCAAATTTTCTGATTCCCCTCTTTCCGTGTATTGTTTTTTAGAAGCAGCAGCAGTGGCGGTGGAGGCAGTGGGGGTGGTGGCAGTGGCTCATCTTCTCGACGGAAAAAGAGGAAGAAAGAATATGAAAAAGATGAGGATGAAGTTGATGATGTGCTGCTTGCAACTCCCCCAGCCTCTCCTGAGGAGGATTTATCATCTGTAAGTGACCTCTTCTTTATTATTATTATTCAGTTAGCACATTTTCCAGTATGTTTTATTTATTTGACTCTTTCAACAGAAACGGCGCTCAGCCCGAAACACGCACAGGAAGAAGTATGTAGATGATGATATGCTGCGATTCTCCGATGATGAGGATAAGAATTCAAAGCCTGAAAAGGAAACTAAAACGAAGGAAGTTACTGCAACCAAAGGAGAGAAGGTTGAGAAGGTGGAGCCGACCGAAGTGCCTGTCAAACCCAACTATGTTTATATCGTAAGTTAAAACTTTCATCACCTATGTCATCATTTTAAGTAGTTTGTGGATATGTGTCAAATTTGTTTTTCTTGTTTGCCAGAATCCTGGGGAGGAGGACACAATGGTGGTTCAACACATACTCGCTGTAAGGAAGGGAAAGCGAGAATTAAGGAAAGATCCTGAGCCAGTTCAGCCAGCAGAACAAGCTGACCCTGAAAAAGCTGACACTCTAACACCCGAATCCAGTGATACTGTTAAGAAAGAGGAATCTCAATCAAGCGAAACCTGTGATAATGGTACTGAGAGCGTTAAAGAAAGTGAGCAAGAAACTCCAGCAGAAGATGTCAAGCCAACTGAAAGTGGTTCCAGTGATACTGATAAACCAGTGAAAGAGGAAATCAAATCTGAGGAGAAAATGGATGTGGATGCTACTCAAGCTGAAGAGAACAGCAGTGAAAGTGGACAAACTGAAAAGATGGATGTTGACAAGGAAGAAGCTGAATCAGAATCTGATGTTAAAGATGCTGATCAGGACAAAACCAAGATCACAGAAAAGAGTGATGAAGAGAAAGAATGGGTTGAAGTGGATGAATTTTATGTCAAGTACAGAAATTTCTCCTACCTTCACTGCGAGTGGAAGACTGAAGAAGAACTTCTTAAAGGGGACAAAAGGGTGCAGGGGAAAATCAAGCGTTTCTTCCAAAAACAGGCTCATCTTACAAACATCTTTGAAAATGTAAGATTGTTGTGTATGTCAACTGGTATGCTTATTGTGCACTGAAGCATTGTATTATCATGTATTTATGTTTTTCAGCTGGAGGAAGACCCATTTAATCCTGATTATGTTGAAGTAGACAGAGTTCTTGATGTCTCAGAACAGACCGATCCCAATACAGGAAACACTGTTAAGCATTATCTTGTGAAGTGGCGTGCTTTACAATATGAAGACTCCACTTGGGAATTAGAAGAAGATATTGACCCTTTGAGGATACGAGAATTCGAGAGATTCCGTAAAATCCCACCCAGAGATCAATGGAGGGTAAGGAGATTATCACTTAATTCGTTATGTACGTGTGCTGATCTATTGTAAACACTATCACCTTTAATTTTTTAGCCTAAGAAGCGACCTTGCGCTGATGACTGGAAAAAGTTGGATGTTTCCCCAGTCTTCAAAGGTGGCAACACCCTCCGAGAGTACCAACTTGAAGGATTAAACTGGCTCCTTTTTTCGTGGTACAATGGGTAAGTAAAGTTTTAATTTTTTCTTCCATTTATCATTGTAATCTGGTAACTTTCCATCATTCAATTTTTATTTATTTTTCAGGCGGAATTGTATATTAGCTGATGAGATGGGTTTAGGCAAAACTATTCAGTCCTTGACTTTTGTTTACTCTGTACTTAAATATGGCATTAGAGGACCATTTCTTGTGATAGCTCCGCTATCCACCATTCCTAATTGGCAAAGGGAATTTGAATCTTGGACTGATCTTAATGTGGTTGTCTATCATGGATCGTAAGTATTGAAGATATTTTGCTCAGTGTTTTTTTTTTGCTACATTTCTTATTTGGCAAAACTTAACTTTGTCTTTTCTTCTTCAGCGGTGCTAGCCGAAACATGCTTATGGAGTATGAGCTCTACTATCGAAATGATAGAGGGCAAACAATTAAGGATATTGCCAAGTTCAATGTTCTTATTACAACATTTGAGATGATAATAACTGATGTGGCTGAACTCAAGATGTTTAATTGGCGTCTCTGTGTTATTGATGAGGCCCACAGATTAAAAAACAGAAACTGCAAGTTGCTAGAAGGACTCCGGTCATTGAAACTGGTATGTATTCTGACTGTTAGTAGATATTAACTAGTTGTGTTATTCTGTACCTAATATTTTGTCTAAATTTCCAGGAACATAGAGTGTTGCTCTCAGGAACACCTTTGCAGAACAATGTTAATGAACTGTTCTCTCTCCTTAACTTCTTGGAACCAAGTCAATTCACTAGCAGTGAGTCTTTCCTTGAAGAATTCGGTGCTCTAAAGTCTGAAACTGAAGTTAACAAACTGCAGTTAGTCTTGAAACCAATGATGCTTCGGCGTCTCAAGGAGGATGTGGAGAAGAGTATTGCTCCTAAAGAAGAAACTGTGGTTGAGGTACCTTTCAATTTTCTTTACCTCATTGACATTGAAGTTTGTAACTTATTGACGTCCCTAATGTTTCCACCTGTCTTTGTTCCAGGTGGAGCTCACAAACATTCAGAAAAAATACTACAGAGGTATTTTAGAAAGAAATTTCTCCTTCTTAGCCAAAGGAACCACATCAAATAATGTTCCAAACTTGATGAACACGATGATGGAGCTGCGAAAATGTTGCATTCATCCATATCTTCTTAATGGTGCTGAAGATCAAATTCAGTATGACTATAGAATATCTCATGGAGAGGACCAAGATGCTTACTATAAAGCACTGATAAATTCTTCGGGTAAGATGGTGTTGATTGACAAGCTTCTCCCGAAGTTGAAGTCCAATGGACACAGAGTCCTCATCTTCAGTCAAATGGTCCGATGTCTGGATATTCTAGAAGACTACCTTGTTTTCCGAAAGTAAGTAGTAATGCTACTTAAGCTCCTTGCGGTACCTACATAATGATACTGTTTACATACATGAGGTGCTGTGCCACTGGTCTTAATGCTTTTGTTATTATTTTCAGGTACCAATTTGAGAGAATTGATGGCCGTATCAGAGGAAATCTCCGTCAAGCTGCTATTGACAGATTTTGCAAACCTGATTCAGACAGATTTGTTTTCTTGCTATGTACAAAGGCCGGTGGTCAGGGTATCAATTTGACAGCAGCTGATACTGTCATCATCTTTGACAGTGACTGGAATCCTCAAAACGATTTACAGGTTTGTATTAATTTTATTTCAGTGAAGTGGCAGCTTCTTTGAATCCGTGCTCATTGTTCACTTCCTCTTATTTTAGGCCCAAGCTCGTTGCCATCGTATTGGACAACAAAAGATGGTGAAAGTCTATCGCCTTCTGTGTCGGAACACATACGAACGAGAGATGTTTGACAAAGCCTCTTTGAAGTTGGGTCTTGACAAAGCTATTCTTCAGAGCATGAATACTGGACAAAGCAAAGATGCAGGTGGTAAACAGCAACTGACCAAGAAGGAAATCGAAGACTTGCTCAAGAAAGGGGCTTATGGTGCAATTATGGACGAAGACAATGCTGGTGACAAGTTCTGTGAAGAAGACATTGATCAAATTCTTGAGAGAAGAACTCAGATCATTACATTAGAATCTGAGAAAGGATCTACCTTCTCAAAAGCCAGTTTTGCTTGCTCAACTGCCCGTCAGGACATTAATATTGATGATCCAGACTTCTGGAAGAAGTGGGCAAAGAAGGCCGATATTGATACCACTGAGAAGAATGAAGAGGTTCGTAAAGCATGTTCTTTTCATTATCCTTTTAAATGCCTTCATACTGATGATTTTGTCATGCTAATGACGAGTATGCTTTAGGCATACGCTGAGTTCAACAATCTCAAAATTTCTGAATGAAGTTGATAGATTTAGTAATAACAGCTTTCTCTTAATGATTCATTTATTTTGTTTTATTAATAATATAAATTGTTGTTGCCTCTTCTTCATGATGTTTTGCCATGCTAATACCGAGTGTGCTTTAGGCATACGCTGAGTTCAAACTTTCTCAAAAGTCTCTGAATGAAGAATTTTGATACTTTATGCCCATCTGCTACTAAGCTGTTGTTCCCTCCTCTTTGTGATGCTTTGTCATGCTAATACCGAGTGTGCTCCAGGCATACGCTGAGTTCAAACTTTCTCACTTTTTTCTGATTTGAATGGAGGGACACACTCTTAAAGACCTTCTTTTTTTAGAATTCTAATAATAAAATATTGTCTGCCTTGTGTCTGTGTTTTAGGAAAATTTGGTAATTTCTGAACCAAGAAGAAGAACTCAAATCAAAAGATACGGACATGATGAATCAACTCTCAATATGTCGGAGCTTGAATCCTCCAATTCTGACTCTGATGAAGAGGGTGATGAAGACAATCCTGGAAGGCGAGGTACTACTGTCAAAATGATTTAAAACAACCCAACAGTTCAATTTTTTGTCTTTGAGCAATCACTAAGTTTTCTATTTCTTGTTACTTAGGTCGCAAGCATAAACTCAAATCAAAGGACAAGAAACACAAACGTCCTGATGACTATGTTCCTCGGGAGGGTGAAATCGCATATGGCAGTTGGGATAGAGGTGAATGCTTCAAAGTCGAACGTGGTCTTCTCACCTTTGGTTGGGGCAGGTGGCAAGAATGTTTGGCAAGCAGTCAATTTAGGAAAGGATGGACTGATAAAGCTTTTGAGGACTGTGCTCGTATCATTGTAAGTTCTCATAAATTTTTTATCTTTACACTTGAAACTAAATTAGGTCTCATTTCAGCTTTTTATGTTGAATTGGCTTACCTTGTTTCAGCTACTTTATTGCCTTCGATTCTATAGAGGTGATGAGAAAATTCGGGCATTTATTTGGGATCTTATTACTCCCACTGAAAATGGTCAAACTGTTATTCATAAGAATCACATGGGTATGTCTATCAAATTCTGTCAGCTTGCATTTATTGAATCAGTAATATTAGGTTCTCTTCATTGACGAGTTTCTTTGTCTGCTAGGTTTGAACTCTCCTGTTCCCCGCGGGGGTCGGAAACCGAAGAAAATGAAGTCAAAGGATGGCCGCAATGTTGGTCAAAACCAATTGGAGAAAGATCATTGGAGCAACAGCGAAAAGTATGATGGTGATATTTATTTGGAGCCAACCTACAAGAAGCATCTCCTTCGCCATGCTAACAAGTAAGTTGTCGTTTTTTTTTTTCTGCAAGTTGTGATAAAATGGCCTTAGATAATGTTTTGATAACTTAAATTGTTTTTTCCCTTGCAGAGTACTACTTAGAGTTCGTATGCTGTACTACATCAAACATGAAGTTCTTAATGACAGCATAGATCAGATAAATGACAATGTTCCCGTCAGGTAATTGCAACAAGAGTTCACATCAATTGCATATTACTTCAGTCTTAATTGTGCTGCTTGTCTGGCATCATTTAAAGGCACCACCACATGGCCTAATCTCTTTTAAAGTTATTTGAATTTGGCATGTCAACATTTACTTATTTCTTTGTGTGCCTGAATTTTGCACTGTATTTGGGCAGGAAAATTTTTGTACTGGAGGGGTCTAAAGAATCAAATTTCCTTTGAAGTCACTTTTCTGTTGCAGCATCTCACTATTTTCCCTTTTTCTCCCCCTTTCAAGTTTTCTCGAGGCTTTTGCTAATGCTAGCTTTTGTGCCATATAGTTAGTGGCAGTTGATTTTGTAGCAATACTCATGTTCTGCCACGTTCCTGCATCTTTACAGTGCCTTGGCGATTTATCCACCCCCATGTGAATTGCTTCCGGTCCATTGGTGGGACTCTGATGCAGATCGCTCTCTCCTCATTGGTACCTATAAACATGGTTATGAGAACTACACTGCCATGAGAAACGACCCAGCCTTGGGTTTCCTCGCTCGTCTAGGTCCTTTGGATCCTAGTGCTGCTATGCTTGCCGACAGTAACTCAATGTAAGTACAGCTTTTTCATCTTCTGTTTGTTGTTGTTTTTCTCTCTTCCCTACAAATTCTAAGCCACTCTGTGCTGCCAACTTTTAGTGCATTGTTATTATTTTGTAGAATGTTTCTGCCTGTGTAGGGTAGAACTGGATTTGGTCTCTTTTCTAAACCTTAATAAGCAAATCTCAACTTGCTGCTTGGTTCTATTGTTACAACATTGATTTTTCATGACACTTACAAGCTCAAGAAAGCCTCTTTGTTTATTCTTTAACATAATGGCCTCAAATTAATGACGTAATTATTTGTTCTGCAGACGAGATGAGGACAAGTTAAGTGATGATGATGATGAAGGTATGGACAGCAGAAGAGGCCGCTTAAGAGGAATTCTGAAGACTCCTGAAGATGCTGATGACTCCAAGGACGCAAACGGCTCAGAGGCCTCCAATGCAGCCAAATCGGAGGACGGAGAGTCGAAACCTAGCTCTGCTGCCCCTCAGAGTCCCAGTTCAGAATCGACAGCCAATGAGGATAAGGCTAACCCGGACATGGAATGGCCCTCAGCAGTTGATTTGAACACGCGATTGCGCCGTGTTATTACCGCATATCAGCGCAACTTCAAGAAGCAGGAGCTGATGCAAATGCAGAAAGCAAAGGTATGTCAATTGTGTCTTTTTCCTTCTCAGGAAGCTGTCTTAAGTTTGTGGGGTTTCTCTTTAGATAGGGATCAGAATAAAGAACAACTTACACAATTCTGTATAGAAAGAATAGACGGTAACATTTTACGACTGTTACAGAATTTTGGAATAATGTGTGGTTTGCCTTTGTGCTCTTCATTGGTAACTTCAGTTTCTTTATACAGTATATCTTTTTCTCCTCTTCTGCTGTTGTGTAGTTTTTCTGCTAGTAGCTCAGTGTTTTGCATTCTTTGGGAATGTTTTCTTTGCTGTTTAATTACATACAACTTCCATTTGGAAATCAAATTCTGAATTGGAATGGTAGATCATTCATCACTCATTTCAATCACTTGTTTTTCAGTACTTTTTGAACCTTTTCAGTTTAACTATTGTTATGGTGGCGGCTGGAAGCATGCATGTAGAATTACCAAGTTAGATACCCAAAAAGATAAAATCACAAGTTTCTGTGGCATTTGATATAAATATTACGTGAAAGATATCATTTTGCAGTGCAGGTCTACTTTCTCTTAGGCATGTACTTCTTACTTGTGGTAACTGTATTGTGAAGAATGAACTTGTAGCAAATAGGTCATTTCTTGAGGTTGCCATTTGTCAGTATTTTTGAAGTGTTTAAAAGATAGTGTGGATATTTGTGCATGATGTGCCCTGTAGTTGATCCAGCTGTCCATGTTTTTGTAGCAACGAGGGGTAGAGGGAGAGCAGCATGCTGTCTTGAGAGACGCTCTGAACACACAAGGAGTGGACTTTCAGCAGCTAGCCATGTATTTATGGGTAAAGTATCTTCTTTTACAAACCCACCTAGTTTGCATGGCCCCTGCATGTGCTAGCTGATCTTTATACGTAGTAGTTCTTCTGTTGCTTGTAGTTTGTTATCTTAGCAGTGAAGAGCATAAACTCACATCCCAGTCTTTCTATCCACACAGTATATCATACTTATTTTAATCATTAACAGGTTAAGCATTAGATTATGTTGAACAATTGTATGAGCAGCATTTGTTGTCTCTTGCCTTTATATTCTTATGATGGAATGTCTTTTAAAAAGTCTCTTTGCTGATTTTATATTTTTGTGATCCTTACTAAATCTAACATTCTTGACTTTTCTGCCAATTTGGATACATTCAAAAGTAAGTAAAACACGTGGTCATAGGCTTACCTTGCTTGCACGCTGTTAACACACTGCTTAAGTGATGCAAACAAACCATGCGCCAATCTTTTTTGCTATACCAACGATAACTATTTTCTTCGTGGTATTAGCCCAGTTACTCTAACACAATTTGGATTCTGCCTTAGCTACAATGTCAATTTTGTTTCTTTCTAACCCATTCCATTTGTTAGCTTGCTCCCAGCAATTGAAATTGGCCTTTGCAAGTTTAGTCTCTTAATATGTGGAGGCAAAGCTTCATTCTCGTCATTCCATGCTTTTCTCCTTTAGGTCTATGGAAGGATATTGCTCCTGATCCTAGAGTTCTTTACTTGGCATTAGGCATTTTTGTTTTTGCAGCTGAAATAAATTATTTGAACCTTTCACTTGGTTTGCCCTTCTGTCTTGAGTTCTAAACCTTACTTCATTATTTGCAGAAGATGGAGCGCCGGGAAAAGATTGAGCAAATAGTAAGAGAAAGGGAACGCCAGCGTCTTGATTGCAGCCAAAAGAAGTGGTCAAGAAGAGAGGAAGCAGACTTCTTAAGAGCCATTTCAATGTATGGTGTTGAAGTTGATCGGTAAGTGGATATAGATACAAATTTTATGTGGAAGTGAGTTCTTTCTCTCAAAGTATCTGTTTTCTTATTGTTTTCTTCTCTCACAGAAAAACTGGTCAGTATGACTGGTCAAAGTTCCGATCTATGGCTCACCTAGAAAAGAAGTATGACGACACTATGACTGAGTACTATAGAGCGTTCTGTGCAATGCTGAAGCGCACTTGTGGAGTAAAACTTACTCCTGAAGAAGGTATTTAAGAGTTCACTTATTCTTGACTTTCAATATTTTTGTAGCTCTTAAATTAATTTCTTGTTAATTTGTAGACATGAGTGACATGGCTGTCGAGCCCCTAAGTGAAGATAGGGCCCGGAAAGTTCTAGATCGGATGGAGTTAATGAGTAAAATTCGTGATGATGTTCTTCATCATCCTAAGTTAGAGGAGCGCTTAAAACTTTGCAAGACTTCTGCTGATATGCCAGAGTGGTGGGTTCCTGGCCGTCACGACCGCGATCTTCTTGCAGGAGTTGCAAAGTATGTGCATTATAGCCTTGAATGGTACTTTTTATCTTCTGTGATTCACTTCTAAATTTGATCATTTTCTTTTACAGACATGGCCTTGTACGCACTGACCACTACATTCTGAATGATCCAGACTTTTCATTCCAAAAGATTATTCGTAAACTTCTCATTGGAGAATCTCTTGTAAGTCCAACGAAAGTGAAGAAAGAGCCAGAACCTGAATCAAAGGCTCCTGCTGCTGGAATGAAACTTGAACGCCCAGAGGATATCCTTCGCATGGACAAGGGTGAAATACTTGTGAAGTTAGAGAAAGGTGAAGGTACTTTGCGTATTGAGAAATTAGGATTAAAATCTGAGGCTGATGTTAAGCCAGAAACTGAGGACCTAAAGCCCCCTGTTGTTAAAACTGAACCAGCCGATGCAAGTGACCTGAGTGTAGTAAAGGCTGACACTGATGCCAATGGTCCAGAGGCTGAAGTTCCCCCAAAAGAAGAAGTGAATGAATGCAAGGAAGTGGAAGCAAGCGAGGATAAAGCTGCCTCCAAAACTGAAAAATCTTCTGAAAGCGAGGACTTGCCAAAGGCTGCAACACCAGAAAGTGCACCAATTAACAAGGAGGATAATTTGGAGGTGCAGTCTGAAGTTAAAGCTGATGTTACTACTGAAGACTTGGAAAAGAAGACTGAAAAGGGAGAGGAAATGGAAGTGGAAGAAACTGAAGAGAAAGAAGTCTCCAAGACTGATGCTGTGGCCAGTGAAGCACCAGTAGTTTCCTCTGACCTAAAGGAACCTGAAGACGAAACGGCTAAGGTGACAGAAGAGAAATCTGTTCCGACTCCTGAAACTGAAGAGAAGACCGCTGCTGATGAAACTCCGAAGGCGGACAAGGACAAGGCTGAGGAACCTGATGTTGAAATGGCTGAAGCAGAGAAAGGTGAGAAGGTTCCAGAAGAAAGTGAAAATGAAGCATCCAAAGTGAAGGATGATGGATCTGATGTTAAATCTCCCAAGACTTCTGAAATACCAGAAAAGGTTGAAGAGACACCTGAAACCACTTCTGAAGAGAAGAAGGACGATCAAGCGGAAACTGAAGAAACACCCAAAGAAGCAGAAAAGACTGATGAGGCCAAGGAAGAGACTCCTGTGGATGCTTCAGCTAAGGAAACTGAAGGTGAGAAGGAGTCCCTGGAGGCAGCAACGAAAAATGATGAAGACCCTGAATCAAAAAAGGATACCACAGTTGAAAAACCATCTCCAAAATTTGAAAATGAAAATGTTGACAGCAAAGAAACTGAAGAGAAACCAAAACCTAAAGACGATGATGCTGATGTTAAAATTGAGAAGGAAATTTCTGGAAAGGTGCAGTCTGACTTGAAGGCTCTATATCCTGACTTAGAAGTTGTCCATCCACTCTCAAGATTGCCAGAAATAGACACAATTGTCCTTGATCAACCTAAGGGGGCATCATCTGCACAACCTGCCAATCAAAAGACAACATTTGGTAGTCAGTCCTCTAATTCGAATCAGCAGTCCTTCGCTCAAATCCAGCAGTCACTTCAAGGCATGAATAGTGCTCAAGCTCTACAGCAGCTGCAAGCAATGGAAAAGTTAGATGCCTCAGTATCCCAACTTCTTGCTCAAAGCTTCCAGAGCCAAATTAAGTGGCCTAAAGATATAGCAATTGAAGCTCGCTTGCAGCATATTGTGCACTGTGTGGAGAAGGGTGAATGGCCTGTATCAAGGAATTTCACTGTCTTCCAATCCTCATTAGCCCAACTGCCAGTTGTGCTGCCACCAGGAGTGACTGCTACCATCCCCAACAGCCACAACTCTGGTCTGGATGTTGACATATCCTACATTGAAACTGTTAACAATGATAGGCGGGATGGAGCTTCAACGCCTTATTCTGACAGTTCAGATGTCATTACAATTACGACTGACAATGGCTCATTGTCCTCTCAATATCATTCACAGTTTATGAGGAAGCGGAAGAGGCACATTGCCATTGATGTTGAAACGGAAAGAGCCAAGCTCCATGCACTGCTGAACAGTACCAATTCTTCCAATCAGCACGGGTCCTCTCACTTGGGTTATCGCAATGAGAGGGACAGGTTTGATAGGCATGATAGGCAAGACCACAATGAAAGACAGTATGAGAGACAGTATGAACGTCAGCAACAACAGCAGCAGCAACAACTTCAACAACAGCAGAAACAGTTGGAGCGGCAGCAGATGGAACGGCGTCAATATAAGGAACTTGAACGTCATCAGCTTCAGATGGCTCATTCTGACAGGCGACAACCCATTTCACAACCAAAGCAGTCTCCTATGTCCTGGGATGACGATGTCTCTGATGAAAGAAGAGCCACTCCAGCACACCAGCCCCCACCAGCTCATCAGCATGGCCCTAGGGTGATTTCAATGCCTTATGAGCTTGGCAAATTCACTATGCCTAACAAGCCCAAGTCTGCACCACAACCCGCATCCTCTCCCGCCCCCAGCCCCTCTGGCAGCAGTGGAGCCATTGACTTGTCTGGGGGTCCGCCTAAATCCAAGACCCCCAGTGAAGACTCGTTCGGCACTGGAGGCGAGGATGAAGCACAGGACTTCTCAATGGGCAAGAAACGCAAGAGCAGCAAACTGAATGATATGCTGGGTAAATTAATGCAGAAGAAGAATGTTCCAGTGCCATCTGATGAACCTGTTGTAGGAAAGGAGATGAAACGAAGGAAGCTTGATGAAATTGTCATGGGCTTGTCAGCTGCTAAAGAACAGCAATATCCTGATCCAATGCTGAAACGAAGATCACCTACACCAATGATTCCTCCTGGAGTCACTGTTACTCCTGCGTCATCAGCTTCTCGCACTCCCACTCCAACTCATTCATCGTCTGGATCTTCGAATAAGCCTCCGTTTTCCATCACTGTTACATCAGTTCAACATCCCTCTACTGCTTCAAATCAAGGATCGTCTCGTAACACATCGAGCAGCAATGCCAGTAGTAGCAGCAGCAGCCTAGCCAAGGATGCATACTCATCTTTCCTGGCTCAAGCTGAACAGCACAACCTTCTTCTAAAACAGGTATGGCGGCTGTTGTTGTCTTCCACTAGTGTCTTTAATTAAAAGGTTTTTTCAATTCTTTACATTCTTACAACGTTTATTTACAGCACCAGTTGCAGCAACAAATTTTACAACAGCAAAAGCTTTTGCAAACTACAACATCAAGTTCGCAACAGCGCAAAACCTATGAGGCTATGCTTGCTGATATCAATAAAGCTGCAGAGCTCACCAGCAAAATTAATTCTTATTCCCATGATGCCAAGGTACTGTACCCTTTGTTAATCTGTCTTCCTTTATCAGACTAGAAAAAGTATATTACATAATTTCTTTTGTCTCAATTACAGGTCAACAAGTGGCTTTCGGAGCAATCGCCCTTATTGCCTGATGCTGCTGGTCTGGGAGCAGATTTCCTGACCCGAAGAAGACGCCCCCGTGTTGACCCATCCCTACTCGACTGGAAGAAGCTGACTGGAGAGGAAAACGTCTCTGTGATTAATCGTCTGACGGGGAAGAAGGTAGGCTTGACTTGTCTGACATACGAAATAGGACTTGATTTTGCTCGTTTCCGATGCCTAACACGTGTCGTTTCTGTTGGCCACAGCTGACGGGCAACAAGGCTCCCCCGCTGAAGCACCTCGCCACCTGGCTGCTGGAGAACCCCATGTTCGACGTGGACCCCAAGTGGGCCGAGCTGGTGAAGGAGCGCGGCAACCTGCCGCACGACCTGCAGAAGCGACTGCCGCCCAACGAGCGCAAGAAGCAGGGACGGCCGCCGGTCATGGCCAGCCCCACGAGCATGGCCAGCCAGGCGTCGTCCGCCAGCCAGGCGCTCAACTACCAGGGCCTGGGCTCGCTCAACCCCAGCCTGCTGTCCAGCATGTCCCAGAACAACCCCTTCCTGATGCCGTTCGCGGGGCTGCCCAACATGAACGCCGCCCTGGGCGGCATGGCGGGCGGGCTCGGCAACCTGAGCAACCTCGGCTTGTCAAGCTCCCTGTTCGCCAACCTGGCGAGCCTCGGCCTGGCCGGCATGGACGCGGCCGCCATCACCGAGCTGCTGGCCTCGGCCGGCACCACGGCCACGCCCACCTCGTCGTCCTCGACCGGCCTGTCGTCCAAGAAGACTTCGGACTCGAGCGACCGGGACAAGGACCGGGACCGCAGGGACGACCGGTCGAGGGATCAAGACCGCACCCGCGACCGCGACCGGGACCGCAGCTCCAACCTGGGGTCTGGCTCCAGCGCCACGGCCTCGGCGAGCAGCGGGTCCGGCACCACCTCGAGCAACCCCAAGTCGACGTCGGCGAGCTCCAGCGCCGCGAGCGCCGCCAGCGCGGCCAGCGCACTGCCCTTCATGTTCTCCAACCCGAGCCTGCTCTACTCGCCGCTGGGGCTGGGCGGCCTGAACCCCTTCAGCTACGACACCCTGGCCCAGCAGGTGGGGCTGCTGAACGGCAGCCTGGCCAGCACGGCCGCCACCTCGTCCAGCGCCAGCCTGTCGCGCTCCAGCTCCTCCGCCAAGACCCAGAGCAGCAGCAGCAGCAGCCGGACGCCCATCACCTCGGCGTCGACCGTGGCCGCCAACAACAGGCACCAGCGCGAGGCCCTGGAGAGGCAGCACCAGCAGCTGCAGCAGTTCTTGCTGCCGCAGGACACGAAGCTCCTGGAGAGCCTGAGCAGCAAGTCGTCGAGACTGGCGGCGGACGCGTCGAGGAGCGACGACCGCGGCGCGCGCCGCTCCAAGGCGGAGGCGGACAACCTGAGGCACCTCATGGCGGGGGCCTACCCCGCGGACGACCGGAGCAAGCGCTCGCGGGAGGCCTTGGAGCGGGACTCGATGATGAGGATGTACGACTCGATGACGGAGCAGATGCTGCGCTCCGACCCCAGGATGCGCGAGGCACTCGAGGGCATGACGCGGAGCTCCTCCAGCAGCAAGGAGTCCTCGCGGGACAGGGACCTGAAGGACGCCATGATGAAGTCGGCCTTGGAGAGCATGACGCACTCGCTGTCGAGGAGCAGCAGCAGCAGTGTCAACAGCAACGCCGACCCCTACGCCAAGTCGCGCGAGCTGCTGATGAAGGAGGCCATGGAGAAGTACGGCCACGTGCCCACCGATCTCATCATTCGCAGCAGCGAGAGGAGTTCGACCTCCGACCGGAGTGCGGAGCGGGGCTCGGAGCGAAGCTCGGATCGCAGCAGCAGCGAGTCGTCGAAGAGGCCGCGGGACTTGGTGGTGAAGGAAGCCCTGGAGAGCCTGGGCCAGAGCCTGGCTTCGGGCGCGCTGGCCAAGCAGAGCCGCGAGGCCATCAACATGGCCAGCCTGCTGGGCTCCCCGTCCTGGGACCTCGTGATGCGGGGTGCCACCGCCTCGGCCTCGGCCGGCACCTCCGACAAGAGGAAGGCCGACGCCATGGAGTTGGTGTCCCCCAGCAAGTCGAGCAGCAGCGAGCGGTCCCGGGAGGAGGACAGGGCGAGGTCCAGGAAGGAGGACGACAAGTCGTGGGCGGAAGAGAAATCGAGAAGACTCGAGGCGGAATCGAGGAAAAGCCAAGAAAGGACCAAATCCCGGGCGCACGACGCGCAGGACTTGTCGAGAGACGTGGCGGACCTGTCCAGGTCCTCTGATCTCTCCATCACCATCTCCAAGCCAAGCAAGGAGATGGCACCTGATGACGCCTCATCGGAGCGGTCGTCGAAGCGTGCCAGGGAGCCGGAAGAGACTGCCGACCCCGCCGCCCTGGACATGGCCTCGGCGCCGAAGAGGCCGAAGGAAGACAAGTACGAGGAGGCTGCTCCTGCACCGCTGGCACCGCCGGCCGACGAGAGCGTGCCGGCCGAGGCCCAGGACGCCGGCGCGCCGTGCCCGGACCGGTCCGCGGAGGCCGACGGGCAGGCCGACGGGCAGGCCGATGGCCCCGGGGGCCTGGACGAGGCCGACGAGGACGCCGGCAAGCCGCGGGGCTTGCGCCGGCGCGGCGGCAGCAGCAGCAGCGGTGGCGGCGGCGCGCGGGGGAAGAAGTCGCCCCCGGAGGAGGACGCGACCGTGGAGCGGAAGGTGTTGCGCAGCAGTGCAAGCCGTGCTGCGGCGGCAGCCGCTGCGCGCGCCGCCCGCGAACAGGAGCAGGCCGCCGTCGCGACCAGGCCGAGGGAGGAGTCAGAATCTGATGAGGCATAGGCTCAACTTGCCATCACTAGAATCTTGAAAACTTCTATTTTCACTTTTGTATCATAACATTTTTTTAGATTAATAGACTTCGATGCAAAAATGTGTATTTTAAAAGGTAATGACGTGAGTGTGTATAGTCTAAATCTCTTTCCAAACCTAAGTTTTAAATACTTATTATTATATTGTCCTGTTTTTATTGTGTCTGACTGTTGTGCTGGAAGCTTGTCATGTTTAGTGGTTTATCTGCTGTGTATTTTGATAACATTTAACTTTTAAGGTGGTGTACCTAGAGCTGTCGGAGGTGTTTGCTTAACATGGCTCTGTTGTGGAAGTGGAACAGCAATAGTTCCATTGAATTCATTTGGTGGCATTGTCCAGTGTCACTTAGTTCCCAGTTTTTATCCAGAAACTTTTTAGCTCATTTATTCTTGCTGCTTCTTCTTCCCAACCAGGCACAGTGCCATGTTGCATATTGTAAATAGTCTTAAATTTTTGCATCAAAGTCTTGTATTTCTTTTCTAGTTAATTGACTGTGCATTCTGTGATAGCCTTTCCTCCTCAGAAGTTGAATATTTAGCTGGTAGTTTGTTTGATGAACAATTGTGGAGCTGGAGGCCATTTTGAGTCCTATTCTTTGGCTTCTATTTATTTAGCCAAAAATAAAAGATTATCACTGTAGTATTCTTTTTTATATAATATATATATATACATATTACATATATAAATATGTTTATTTTGGGGACAAATTGGACTTTTTTTAAGGTTGACTTTTCTTTCCGTTTTAAAGAAAACTGATGTTTCTAGCTTGAACGATTTCTTAATTTATTTGTTTGTTGACCAGTTTACTGCCTGCCCTGCCCTGTGTCTAATTGATGTTACAGTATTGGTGGAGTGCATGTCAGGTGATTTTAATCAATTTTGTATTGTTCTTGTCCAGAAGTGTGTTGTGAAATGTAAATAGCTAGTGCTCTAAGCTTGCTCTGATCAGGAATTTAGGTAAACTTGTAAAGAAGTGAATGTGACTCGAACTTACATATTGCATCAGCAGCTAAGATTTAATGAAATTGTGTAGAATGAAATTGTTGCATAGTGTTATTAGTAATTTATATTCAATGTACAATCAAAGCTTAAGAATGAATTTCAATCCCATCTGAAGTTTGTACAGGAAGGTAACATTTGAGTGTGCACATTTTATTTGCAATTATATTGATACACCTACTTTATTTTTCTGAGAGCTTTGTTCAGAGATACCCATTAGTCCCATGCTTTCAGTACTGGATTTAGGAACATCACAATTCTACTTTCAAGCTTGGTACAAGGCTCTTCCGTAATGTATCTTCTACTTTCCTTTTTCTACTACAGGCTTAGCTTCATGTGTAACTTTGGTGTCAAAAGTATTTACCCTTGGCTGCTGGGTAAATAAGTGTTATGAACATATTGATAATAAATACTCTTACAGTATTATATAAGTTGTTTCATTACTTGATACCTGTTTCCTGGGATTTGAGCCAAATGACTTTCCGAAATATTCACACGAAAGTAACAAATTTAATATTTATTCAAGTGAAATGTTACATCAGTGGTATGCTAGATGTTGCTTCATAGTAACCATTTGCAGCTGTGGAATAGCGCCTTGAAAGATCTACACTCTGAACCTCCATCTCCCCAAAACTGAAATCTTGAAGTTTCTGCAGAGAAATAACACCATTGCATGAGAGCGGAATACTAAGTCTGAAAATTTCTCAAAAAAGAGAAAAGAAGTACCAACCTTAAGAATCTGCAAGGCGTCGAAAGATTCGCGGACTTTACGCCGGTTATCACCTTTGGCCAAATCTGAGTCTGTAACTTCTCTCCGAAATAAGGAATTCATAACAGTCACATGAAGCTTGACCGAATCAAATTGCTTTGGCATGAGACCTAAAAGTAAATCATTGATTTAAAAACAGTTCAAGATAAGCCTTAAAATAAATTTTAAGAAATTCCCGTACCTGTGTTTGAAAAATATTTTATTATGCCATCAGCAAGCTCCTGAAGAATTAAATTTTCATTTAAGTCCTTTACTTTTCCATATAACACATCAACCTCTGCTGGGTCATCATTCATGTACTCAATTCCATACACACTTAGCCGTAAGGGTCTTTTCTGAAGTAATGGTCTGCAGAGAAAAATATCAAAACTGTCACCATTTTCAAAAAAGCATACATGCCAATGAGAAACCATCTTTGTAGCTCACTCTACAATATCTCGCTGGCAGTCCTGAAGAGCTTGAGCTGCTTTTTGGCGATCTTTTTCATCTAGAAGAACAAGGGTTCCAAGAGTGATGTGTAATTTATTTGGGTCCTGGAAAATATCTTTCCCTATACCTCTACCTCTACACTCATTTAAAACTTGGTCCTAAAAACAGAATTTCATACTTTGAAACATAGAGAAAAACCCACAAAAGTAGAAATGAGATAAGAGTCTTGCTACCTGAAAGTGTAGAAAACCTCTCTTCACATTCTCACTGTTGACTGGTAATGAAAGAAAATGTGTAAATTGTTGTTTTTGTCTTGCTGTCAAGGCAATTAATTCCATGCGTCGTCTTGCCTTAGCAACACTTTCCCTTGTAGCTCCAGTGACAACTGAAAAGTGGGGAAAAAGCCTTGCAAAAACCAAAATAGGAGAGAGGAGTAATATTGTTACTTTTTCAATCCATACCAATATCTTGATCAATTCCTTTTTTGGGTATCCTAATGAGGGCTTTTGTTTCTTTCTCGATGCGCTGTCTGGTCGTTCCCTTTGGTCCAATAAGCACCCCATGGAGCGATCTGGGGATAAAACATTAGCTTTAAGAACACTGGTACAAATGATTTGGGAATAAAGTAATGTTTCAGAAAATAACCTCGGAATATGAAAGCAGGTCTTCAATCTGCCTGTTTCTGCCTCTTCGATTTCATAGTCGTTGTCAGAGCAATCATCATCTCGGCCTACAAACAAAACTCAGTTGTTCATTTAATGCTCCAAATCCAAGACACAACAAACTGCCATTAATCTACCACACATAATATCGAAAGGATTATTACGTTTAACTCACCACTGTCAAAGAAGGTTTGTTCATCGTCTCCATATCCTGTATACTCTGAATCAAAATCAGTTGATCCAACTGTCTGTCCGTAGAGTCGATAGCATCTTCCTTTAATCCAAATTATGTTGGGCTTTGTAATATCCATGCTTTATGCCAAAGTTTCTGTCTGACACATCCACAAGTGAAGTATTGGTCACTGGACAACTGTTAAAGAAAATAAAGATCATAAGTTAACATGATTAGAGGCCCGAATCAAATTAGATAACATATATATGTTAAAAGCTATGCATTAACAAGTTATAACCTTTGTGGCGTTCTAGCAAAGGTATAGAAACGCAAAAGGCGTTATGTGACGTAGCCGGTGTACATGTCATAAGTTATCATCAGATTCTGTCTGTTTAGAGATGTTTCTTATAGTCTAACCAGAATAAAGGGCCTAAGAAGTAAGTTACTAACAACGATTACCTCTGAAGATCTGAACCAAAATATTTCGTAGTGACGGTAACTGTCGAACCATAACCTAGACAAATTTTGTACACATTGGGTAGCTGCATGGGGTGTCAAATGTGTTGTGTCAATGAAAATCTGAGCCTATTTTTAATTTTCGATTATTTTTTTTCAAGCTAGATGGACCGCCTTCAATTTAATGGAGATGACCCAGGTGCTGTCCTCTTGGGAAATTTCATCAATTATTATGAATTTCATCCCCCAGAAGAAAGGCTCAAACTACTCCCA
This sequence comes from Thrips palmi, assembly GCF_012932325.1. Taxonomy (NCBI): domain Eukaryota; kingdom Metazoa; phylum Arthropoda; class Insecta; order Thysanoptera; family Thripidae; genus Thrips; species Thrips palmi. The sequence continues at coordinate 7,796,612 of NW_023144622.1, forward strand.
AGTCACCTGTGGGAAACAAAAGGAAACGAGCCGTACACATGTCTTGACATAGGCTGCAACTCTGGGGTAAGAGTCTTACAATCATCAATCAACTTCAGTTCAAAATCTTTTTCATCATTTATTTTCCATTTCTTCAGGATTTGACAAGCAGAGTGTATGAATGCATCACCAACTCATTTGCGTCAGGGGAAGCCTCTCCCAGTGGGTCCAAAAATACATGTTCTATGCTAGGCATTGATGTAGATCCAGTCTTGATTGAAAGAGCTCAAGAAAAAAATAAGTATGTTGGCCAGATTACCTATAAATGTGTTGATTTCATGGATGATAACAAAAGTGAAGTGATTCGAAGTCACTTGGCGAATGATGACGCACGTTTTGATGTGATATTTTGCTTTTCGGTAACCATGTGGATTCATTTGAACCACGGGGATAATGGTTTGAATAAGTTTCTTAGAGAAATTTCTGAAATGAGCAAGATGTTGGTTCTCGAACCTCAACCTTGGAAGTGTTACAAGTCTGCTGTGAAAAGATTAAAAAGATGTAACAAGTCTTTTCCTTACTTCCAAAAATTATCTATCCGTGAAAATGTTGAAGAGCACATAGAACAATATTTGCTAGAGACGTGTAATTTCCACAAGGTTTATGAGTCACCAGACTCTAAATGGGGTAGAAAACTAATGTTCTTCAAGGGGCATTGACGAATTGGGAGGCAAGACACATTGGTTTCCCAAAATTATAATTATATGTTCAAAGGATGTTATAGGAGGAATTAATAAACCTTAAGACAGTTTGATATTTTTTCCTTTTCATTTTGAAGCAGTTTTCATAAAATAAAATGAATGTACTGTGAGATTGAATCACAAACCAGAACTATCCCTTTCATCCTCATTGGTAACACAATGATGTAGCTCAAAACTCTGAGCAGCATAAGCTTGAGACAATTAAAATTCATTGACAATATTTAAGGAATTTATATACAAATATTTTTACAAATTCATAGTTAAGCATTATCAGATGAACTAAGAAGCCACTTCCTCTGTGGGTCCATCAAATTCCAGCTTGACATCTTCATTTAATCCTTCAACATCAACTTCAGATTCAGTGGCATTAAGCATATTGAGAGTAACTTCCCTACTCATCATAGATTGTTGAGTTTGTTGGTTGATTGATGTTGGTGTAGCTTGAATCTGTCGTACTTGCAGCCCAGCATCTTCAAAGACCTTCTTCTTCAAAGTAGATTTAATTTGACTCCTGTAACATACAATGACCATTGGAATTTATATAACTGATATATCATGCCCGAAGAAATTGAGAGCGGGCATCGCTGTTTTTTCACACAATTCACATTTTTATCGTTCGTCACTTACACAGTTTTCCCTTTAATATGTTCACAAATCGTACTGAGCTCTTCCCCAAACTTAAGCACAGCATGCCGAAGCATCTCAATTTCTTCGTCTGTCCATTTGCTAGAGGAGGGAATCAACACAAATTATATACAAGAATGCGGAGACGAGGAAGTGCTTGAGAAGGACGTCACCTATGGTTCTTACCCAGCAGGAGAATCCGCAGTTGGATGAAGCTGCATGGTGAGTTCTCCTAACTTATTGAAAGCATTTCCTGCAGCAGTGAAAATTTCTCCTACCTGCAAACAGAGAAAGGTAATATCATGTTATGCACAAAGTACCCTTCAGGCCTCACTCAGTAATTTCTCGTGACATGGTTATGGCACCTCTTAAGGAATGCAAAATATCGTTGCCCAGAGCACAAAGGCGTTCAATAAACAGACTGGCACAACTATCTTCGAAAAATCAATCGACAAAAGAAAAGGCCTAACTTAAGGAAAAGCCAAGAGGTTAAAGAACGGTTGAGCAAAAAGCCGGGAGTTTCGTTGCGCGTAATGCCTATTTTCAGGTATGTTTACAAGAAGGTCTCTTGAAATCTCGGAACTTAGGAATAAAATCAAGGCTTTACCTTACTGGCCGAATTCATTGTGACTAAGGATCAACTACGAAACGGAGAAATAATGATGCCGGGGTGCTGTTCGCGGCTTTTGTTTGTTGTGATCTTGAGGATGGTTTTTCCGGATTTTCCAAAAGACGCTTCTCTCTCGACGTGTGATCGAGCTATCGACCGACCTCGACATCCACTCTCGAAAGAGGGGAGGGGAGGGGGGGGGGGAGGCCGCTAGTCTCGCATGAGGTACTGTCAGGACATGTCCATGGCGGGAAATTCCCTTCCGTAATCATCTTCTCATTTTCCGTCATTTCAACAAGTGTTTAATAAAAAAGGTTAAAAGAAAAATGTACAAGAGAGATTCTGGAAACAATTTATTAATATATTTAGGCACTTAGGAGAGAAAATCTGTTGTTGCTAATATTAGTTTGAGACCCACTGGGTGCTCCTTTCCCTTGCTGTGCTAAGTTTTCCTTTGGAGTTGGTCGACAACTTTTGTTTTTTGTCTTTCGTCTACCCTTAATGCAAACATCAAGTTCGGGTAAAAGACTTGTTAACTTATCCTGTATATCTTTGTACATTTGATACAATGAGGGTGCTGTGCCCATGAGAGTACTTACGTATGCTCCCACATCTTTCTTATTCTTTAAATTCACAAAGGCAGCATAAGCCAGTGATCCTGAGAAGGTTTCAGATAACTGGCACTGAGAAACAGGGAATTCAAGAAGAGAATTCAGTGTCATAGCCATACTCAAGCATGCTTGAAACTGAGCGAATACATGCACAATTTGCCGTGAAAACTGTTTGCTCTGGAATTGATAGAATGGCAGAAGAGATTCAGCTAAACTCAAACATTCAGATACTGATATTTTTAACAAATGCACATTCCCTTGGGTTTTTAGATTACTGGACTCATTATTCTCCTGATTTACATTTTTCAAGCAGTGTGCCCTTTTTGAAGCCAGTTTCTTTTTATTGCGAATACGGCCTACTATTCTGTCAACAACTCCTAGAGCTATCATACAAATAAGCAAAGAATGCAGATGATGACAGGTAATTTTAGGAAATGATGTAGTTCTGGCCCAAAAAATAACAACTGATGCAAAAAGTTTCCAATCTTCACTCAAAGTTTCCACTATGTCTACATCTTTCTTATCAAAAATGCAAAGTGAGGAAAACAGTAGCTGCTTCCTTACTGACAAGGGTAAACTAGATAGAGTCAAAAGAGAAGGTAATGGAGAAAATCCTGGCAGTTCTTTGGTAGGCTGGAGTTCTATCATCTGACAACCGGCAGTAACACTTCTTGTGTAGCATGTAAGACTACCATCAATTTTATCTGGAGATTCAACTTCAGCTCCATGTTGAAGGAACCCATAAATTATTTTAAGGATAGGAAAACTCAAGCTGTGAGAATCACTACAGGAAAAGTCATCCACTTGTGGGTGGCAAAAGTATAAATGCAAATGAAAAATGTCTGATAAAAAAGTGGGAAGTTCCCCTTTGCGAAATTTTTCTCTCAGCCTAAGAGGAAATAAAGAATTGGCCTCATGAGATTCATTTTCTTCATCTAGATCACAATCTGAGTCATCGCCATCATCCTCTGAGTTTTCAGACGTGTCTTGTTCTGAGGATGGTGACATCAAACCACATGAGGGCACAGCTGTCACCGTCTCAAATCCTTCTTTATCTAAACCGAGGTAAGAGGTAAATTCACTATGAAAACAGCTATTGGCAGCAATGGCAAGTTCAATTTGATGTTTGACGTAAGCCCGTTGTTTCTTCTTTAAATGGTTCAGCATCTGTAAAAGAGAATGAAGAAAATAAACTAAAAGAAACAATGCAAATTTACGATGATAATTAGTTCTAAAAATGCAAACCTTGGCAGTGGCAGATTCTAAAGTTTCAGTCTTTAGCCACTCAAAAATTGAAGATAATTTTCCATGTTGAGGCGATGTTTTCTTGTATTTAGGTAACATGATCTGCTCAACAAATTTGTGGAAGACACAGGAGTTGACATAATCATTTCCTAATAAAAATGATATAAGAGGCAGAAGGCGCCTATCAAATCCTCCAAAAGTTGAAACTAAACGTTCAACCTTGTACACTTGACAGTTGAGATAGTATTTAACACAGTTCTCTTGTTCAATCTTCAGTGGACATGAATTTAAAGTCGGGAACGGAATATACATAACATCACTAATATAAAAATCTGAATCATTGCTTAAAACCGGACTGTTCAAGAGCCTTCCTATTGCAGCAATTTCATGATCAGCCTCAAAATCTGTTTGAACAAATTTAACATTTCTTTTCAAAAGTGTCTGTTTGAAAGCTTCCATCAGAAGCAATGGAAAAACAACTGATCCCCTTTGGTTGCTAGGAGTACATATTTTTGCAGCATTAATCTTATCTTTGAATCTGCTTAAAATTGTCTTAAGCTTTCGACCTTCATATCCTCCATCAATTATCACAACTGGCATGATATTACATTTTTCCAAAGAAGAGAAGAAACTATCTATTTCCTGAGCATAATGGTCATAGTCTCCTCCAAAGACAGACCTACATTCAGATGCTTGAGTGTAAAGTTGACAGGCAAGACTGCATCCATCGATAACTAAAGTACAATCACGAAGTTGAAGAGGTTCGTAAAATTTACGAGAGTTGTTAGAGATGTAACCAGTAAGACCACGAATACCCATTTTCTCTGCAATGCACAAAATATCAAGTTAGAACAAGTTATGGAGCCGAACACAAGAAAGAATACGGAAATAGTTGACACATAGCGCTAAAATAATAAACAGCCTAAACTGCTGAGAAGTAACAATATCTAATAATTTTTTCAGCATATGTCTAACTACACAAAGCCAGATTAGTAAATTAGTACAATAAATGAAACAAATAAAATACACATAACCTAATATAACGCTATGATTATTTGAAATACACTGACGTCGCAAGGTGTCACATAACAGAGATGAAAGGGAAGTGTCGGAGTGAGCTTGTCTTTCATTTTCCCACGTCCACAATGTTTTAAAACCCTTACCAAATGTGTTTTCCTGTCATGAAACCGGACACAAATTTTCATTTCATTTCAGGACGGGTTGGCGAAGCTGGCAGCTGGCTAGTGCTGTGGAGGAATGGTGAATGTTTTTGAGAGAAGGCAGTGGTTTGTTTGGGTCGAATCTGGGTAACAAGTTTGCCTATTTCTTGATATTTTTCTACGAGATGGGTGCAATTTGTCAAAAGCCGCGTACTCAGAAGCAATATATAGTACGTAAGCAGAGATGTCGCCCGTGTTGGCTGATATCTACATGTGCCTTATTGCATGACGTAGTTGTTGTGTCGTCAGTAGCACCTGTGTCCCTAGCCTTACTGACGACGAATCAGCTGTGACTCATTTTGTCAGGAAGGTCGCCAGTGAATTATGTGATTTCTTCCTTTGGGTTTGAATAAATTTCAGAGATTTGATGATCACTGTGATATTGAAACCAAAGGTTGTCAAACCTTCTCTCCATGGGGTCACAAATGATGCGTCAATTGAACACTCGTAGAGTTGTAATCACTTTGTCGCACTGGTATTTAGAAAACAAAGTAGCAAAAGCACTCTGATTGAATTCTTGTATGATAATTTGGTATACAACTTTTAGTCCACCAGACCTTCTTTGTCAAAACCAATATTTTGACAGATGGTTACTGGTTGAAATGGCCATGGCTATGGCCTTTCTGTTCTCAGAACCGATAGACGCACACATATATTTAATGGATTAGCACACAAGGGATCAAGACAGCAATAAAACAGTTTCTGAAAAGTTTGTTCTTAAAATCTGCTGTGGCCATGCAGCTTTAACTGTTTCTAACATGTTACAGCCGAAATAATATCTTCTCAACAAATGTCTAATAATTTCTTTTTCTGTTCCTTTTCAGAATAGTAGAAAGGCCAAACCCTACTCTTAGGAGAGATCTTGTTGAGGTTCCAAAGGACGAGTGATTTCTCTAGTCTTTTTCTGCTGAGTTTTTATTTCTTCCAATTAAAAAAAAATATACAAATTGAAGACAAAATACTGAGAGTATTTGTCATTTAGGTTTTCAAGAAAAAATAATTAACCTTTCTAAAATTTGTCTCTTGGTCAAATAAAAGTGCCAGATTTGTCTTTCTTCTCTGTCTTTATCTCTTCATCTATATCTAAATAGTTACTACATCTTTTTTGATTAAAAAATTAAAATGGATCCGTCTGGTTCAGATAATTCTATTTCTAAAAATATATCTATCCCACAATGGATGAGACCACGAATGCAAGATGGGTGAGATATTTTACTTCCTTTTTGACAATCTTATTTTAGTATAGTGCTTCTTTATCATGGGAAAAAATTGGCATAGGAATTGGTGCATGATTTTATATTCTGATGGTGCCTCTTAATAAGCATGATTATGGCAATTAATTCATAACGATTGGGAGCTCTTATATAATTTTTTGTGTTTAATTTCTGCAGGTTTGACACAGAAATCAGCTCAATTTCACCCCCAAATCAGGATGATTCATTCTTCTATATACCATATTCAAAGTTAACAAAAGCCAACCCGCCTGGACCAGCAATAGCGTGTACATCAAGTGAAAATTCACCCTCAATTGGCACCTTTTCGGGAAGTGGAGCTTCTGGCTCCAGTTCCTTGGCAAACAAGCACACCTCACCTTGTTTGAAATTCCTTGGAGAAGGAAAAAATATGGGTAAGTCAACCAAAAAGAGTCAGGCTAATTTTATACCAAGTTGTTGCATTACCTGTATCTAAAATTTTGGGCATGTTCAGACATTGCAGATTTGACAGGATTCTCAAAAGATGACAAAAAGATATCCAAGCCAGTCAAGTCTTTTGGTACAGATGATGGGTTTAAAAGTGAAGCAGCTCAGTGTGGCCATTCAGTTGTGCAGGTAAAGATAAAATTGCTATTCAACTTATCCTATTGCAGTTCTATTTTGATTGAAGTTAAATTGACCATTCCATATTTCAGGTGGCACAGCAGATGATTGCAGATCGGTTGATTGGACGTCCTAACAAGTTTCACAATGACAGTGACAAAAACAATCTTGGTGATCCTGAAATCCAATACTTAAAGCAGCGGGTTCGACGTGGGAGCAAATCCTTGCCAGCCAGCCCCTTGTCAACACCAGATTCAACCCCACAGATTCATCGCAAAAACAGGTGATTACCTTACTCTCTTGTTTTTGTCATCCTTCCCTCTGTACCCTGCCTTCAATTTTTCATTTTTTAAAATTTATTTTAGATTTTTTACTGGAGCATTTGTTGAAACTCCTGAAGAATCCTCAAGACAGTTCCCAGGCAGTTGGTTGGTGGCAGGGTTACTAGGGGTGCAACGAGAAAACTTCAGTGAAAGCCAAAATGACTTGGCATCGGACAGCAACAATAATGCAAGTCTTCAAACAAAGAAGGTAAAACAAATATTTCAACTTCTCTTTGATTTCTTCATTAGTGCATGAGTATTTTTGTAGTGAATTTATTAATTTATTGGTAGGCACATTCTCCTGATGCTCTCCGTCGCAACAATTCCTCTTCAATGATTTTACAGTCTTTGGACAAAAGTAAATCTGAAACTGGAGGCGAAGGAAAAGATAAGAATGCCTCCCATCTTCACGAATCGAGGTCCGCAGCATCTCTCATCAAGATTGGCAATGCTGGAACAGACAATACCGGGAAGAAACCTCGACCCAAACCCTCAGAACTACGGGAAATGAACTTCTGGTCTCCCACATCCATGTAAATTTAAAAAAAGCAGACTAGTAACAGTGGCTATAAAAGTGTTGTTGTGACTATCCTTGTAATGTTTGAAAGAACTAAAAATGACAAATGGAAAAAGTATTTTAGATAAGGTTTTTATTTTCTATACATTTTATTTTTGTTCCTTTAGAAAAGGATGAATTTGCCAAGTGAAAACACAGACATCTAGTACTCCCCTGCTTGGCAATGTGCTTAAAGAGCTGTAACTTACAGCACTTATATTTTTGCTTATTTTGTGTTATTGCTTTTTACAGTTTTTGTTACTCTCTAAGTGCATTAAATGCACTCTAATCGTATTGGCTTCTCTTATACCCTGCTCTTCATCTAATGACATGAAGTACTTAAGTTTACTCTGGGCTGCTGTGACTTCTTTTGACCATTGTAAGGTCTGTTTTTGTTCTCTCCAATTTTCGTAAGTTGATGTTTTTAGTGAAAGAATAGTTAAACTTAAGAATCCTGAGCTCATTTACGTCCTAGGGCCTTAAGTAAATCTTGCTGTTTTATTTTTTGACTGTACTTCGACATGTCATTCTATATGTGTAGCTTTTGAAATTTTTGTTTTGTGCCCGTGCATTGCTCTCATGCGTGTTTCCCTCTATGTGTATCCATCATTATTTTTTTCTCATATCTTCTATTCTGTTAGTAAAGTTAATTTACAAGTCTATTGGTGTAGGTGTTCCATCTGTGTAAGATTGATATTTTAATATCTTAAAGTACAGGACCTACTTTGCATGCTACAAAGCTTTAGAAAGTTAAGCTATCTTTGAAACTCAACCCCTCCCAAGAAAACCATTTTAACTTGCCAGGGTGCTAGGAAGCTATCATAACTTGCACTGCACTAGAGAGACTGTCTTAACTGGGAAAAGATAGGATGGTTTCATTTGGAGGGGTTGAAATGTTTCTATTCTATTTGTTTCTCAAACCCTGCACTTATGCAAGAGATGCATACGATAAGTGCTGGTGTCCTGGATACCGAATGAATGCATTCAGAGTAATTGGTTCATAGAAGGTCCATTGGGCCACAGGAATAAAAAGTAGCTTCAGATAAGTCTTAGATTTTTTCCTGTCCTTTCAAGGCTATCACTATGTGAAATAAAAATATTTTAATATCTCTTTAAATCGTTTACTTGAAATACCTGTCACTCATTCAACATCGGTTGAAATTCCAAAGTGGTTGTGAAATCCTTCTACGCAGTGCATGGAGTGCCCGAAAGCTCCCTGGTCTTGTCCCTGTCGAAGGGAAGACAGACGAGAGGTCAGTGGGACATAATTAATGGACTCTGCAACGCACTTACTGTCCTGGGAGAAAAATAATTGGCGCGGGAGGTGCGTACCCCTGCGTCCCTGCCACTGCCACACTATGATACTGCACGGTGGGCCCCCCAACCCACCTAGACCCCACCGAGGCCAAGTCGGAGGCCGATAATTCAACTCACTCAGCTGATGGGTCGAAGTAGAAGCAGAGGGCCCGTGATGGAAAAGAAGCGAAACTCCAACTCGCGGCGACTCGGGGAGGGGAGGGGAGGGCCGCAGGGACCAATGGCGAGGCAGAGGAAACTCCTTGCAGTGGCGTGCCTCGCCCTGCCTCCACATGACGAACGGCCAGCGCCACCACAATTCCATTACCGGGCGATCTGTCCCAATTTGTGGCGATCGGAGGCGAGTCGCGGCCAGCAGGCCAGGCCAGCCCGCCGGGACCGGGACGGCACTCGGCCCTGGGGCTGGGCGGCCAGGGCGGGCGGGCACCCAAGGGAAGGCCTGGGCCTCCCGTGCCGTGCCGTGCCCTGCCAGGCCCAGCACGCTCCACTAGTCAACGAGCTACGGTCCCCAGTGCCTTGCACTTGCGGTTATGAGTTCCCACTTCCGCTTTCAATCCTGCAGACTGATGCCGAGAGTCTGTTCCGTCGCTCTGTCTCTCTCGCACCCATACGGGACCCGAGTGCGAGAGAGACAGAGCGACGAAAACGACTCTCGGAGTCAGCCTGTTGGGGGTGGAGGCGCCAACGGGGGTGTCCGACCGATCGGGGAGGCAAATGAAGAAAGGGGTGATGGGGCTGACGGGGAATGACGCGGGGGTCGCGGGAAGTCGAGGCCGTAGAGGCATGATGCGGTTCGTCTCGTCGTTCATCCCCGGACCGCTCGCTGCTTACTCGCATTTAAGTAAGTCGCGCCGCCGCGTAAGTCTGTCCCTTTCTAACTCGGGCGGTGCGGGGCGGTGCGCGGATTTCCGGACCGATCCCCCTGGGAAGGGCGACTTTCCTCGTCTCTCCTTCTGCCCGTCTGCGGTCCGCTGCGGTCGGGGGACGGGAGGGGGGGAGTCAACCGCATTCCGCCCACGCCGCCCTGCCCGGCCCTGCCCGGATTCGCGACTCGCCCGACCCGAACCGAGGAAGAAGAAGAAGGCGGGGGAAATCTCTCGCGGCCAGACTCTGTTTCGCCTGCTTCGCCCTGCCTGCACCTGAGCCGCTCCCCTGCCCTTGTCCTCCTGCGGGACTCCGTTTGTGCTGATCCCAGAGCTCCCCTCGCCTTCGCCCGCCTTGGCCGTCGTCTGCCGCAAACACTCGGCGCATCCTTTCCCCCTCCAGCGTACCCCATCTGTCGCTCGTTTTCCAATCAAACGGGGATTAAAGGTAATCGCGTTCATGCTGCGCCATCGCTGCGCGCTGCGCGCCGCGCGGTCGGGTCGGGTATTTACTGTCTGTCGCGGCCGGGCCGGGTCGGGGCGGGCCGAGCTGACCACAGCGCAGTGTATAAGGGGCGAACTGGACCAGATAATGCGGACGGGGCCCAAGGCCCAACTTACATTGCCGTCTGCTTCTGTCTGGGCGGTCTGGGATCCCGAGGACCGAGGACGGAGCCTCCAGCTTTCGCTTCGGCAAGACGGCCCCGCCTCGCCCTTCCCCAAAGGGGACCCCAGCCCAGTTTGATTCGCGGGGAAGGACCAAGCGTGGTGTTCCACGTACGGTGCCACGAGTCACAGAATTCAGCCCTCACTGCTTCCTGTGTAAGCTACTTCACTCGAGCGGCCAAAATCTCGTGAGAGATCGGGTGAAATCCCTTCGAAACCTGCCCTGCCCGCAGAAATCTCGTCGAGAACCCATCCGGAAGAATCTTGCATAGTTTGGTCGTAAACTCCTGCGAAATCTCCCAATCTTGCGAGATCTCGCAAAATACCTTCCTTTGTAAAACCTCGCGCTCAAAAAATTTCCCTGTAGTGCCCCCCTTGACTTGCAGTGCCCCCTCCCTCTGGACCCGCGCCTGTCGGAGTCTGGAGTCTGGGCCGTGTCTCGGCCATTGGCGGCACCTTCAAGGCTCCGCGACGATGCAGGCCGTGCAGCAGACTGATCCCGAGAGTCGTTTTCGTCGCTCTGTCTCTCTCGCACTCGTGGGACGTCCCGTGTAGGTGCGAGGGAGACAGAGCGGCGGAATGAGTCTGCTGGCGATGCAGGCGATGTGCGACGAGAGCTGCCAACACTCTAAAAGACAAGGCAAATTGCCCAGATTACAGGGCGGCCGGCCAGCCAGCCGCCGCGGCGGCCCGAGCCTTGTAATAACGAGTTCGAGATTGGAGGGGGGTGGGGGAGGGGGAGGGGAGGGAGCGCGCTCCGTGGCTCGCGCCTCGCCGCCGGGTGGGCAGGCAACACCTCGCACACGAGGGCCGCGCGGCACGGCCGCTTCAAGGCGCTCGCTGGACACACACAGTGGGCCAGAAGACCGGCGGAGGCGGCCAAAACTCTAGACGCGTTTTGAGCTTCAGAGTCGCTAAATGGGACTCGAACCGAACGTGTGACCCCGCCAATGGATTCCTCGTTCGAAGAGCAGTCCATTGATGGGGTCACACGTTCGGTTCGACTCCCATTGAGCGACTCTGGAGCTCAAAACGCGTCTAGAGTTTTGGCCGCCTCCACCGGTCTTCTGGCCCACTGTGGGACACCAGACTGCAGCGTGGAGTCTCTCTAGTCCATTCCTCTGCCGAGCGATTCCGAAAAAATCGCTTCGTCGTCCCGTCTCCCCCACCGGTACGGGGCACCCCATGCGTGCGAGGGAGACAGAGCGACGGAACGATCCTTGGCCGGTCTGCGGACAACGCGTGTCGCCCGGCGGGCGCCCGATTGGCGAAATCAATTGGACGCATCCCTCCGCCACTGCCTGGCCGTACGCGCGGTACACACGCGGTGCTGTACAGTCCGTCGCAACACCGACGCATTAGCGACAAATCACCGCTATCGCTGGCCAGGCTGGCGAGGTGGAGGCGAGCTGATTAATGCAAAAGAGACGAGATGGGAACGGAAAAACGACAACAAAAATGCGCAGCCGAAACGAAACATCGAAAACGGAAACGGCAGCGGACGTCCGCGGCGTTGAAGAGGTCTCCACGGATGCACGGATGGACCAGGCGCCACTCCGGCACTCCGCGCGCGCGGATTGGGCTGCTCGTCTTTGTCAAAGCGCGGGAACTGGACTGGACTGGACGGGAATGGCTCGTTTGGCGCGCCCTACCCGTTGCGCTGCGCGCTACAGCAGACTGATTCCCAGAGTCGTTTTCGTCGCTCTGTCTCTCTCGCACCCATGGGACGCCCCGCATGGGCGCGAGAGAGCCAGAGCGACGAACACGACTCTCGGAATGAGTCTGCAGGTACGACGCGTCCACCGCGAGGGGCGGCGCCGAATCGCCGCCGCTCTCCGCTAGCGACATATTTATGATATGGTGATACAGAGTGCTCGCAGTGAGCACGCAGTGAGCACGGAGTGCCGCGTGCCGCGACGCGCCGCGCGGCTTATCGCTGGCCACACACAAAACAGCAGAAATATAGCCGCGGCCGGACTCGCCTCGCCGCGTTTTATGGCTTTATTTAGAGGGCGCTATGGCCGTTTTGGGGTTTGGGGGCCGTTCGCTCCGGGTCCAACCTGCATGCGTGATGCTCTCTTTGCAACACACACACACACTCACACACACACACACACACACACACACACACACACACACACTTACACAAACACACACACACACGGGCGCGCACACACACACACACACACACACACACACACACGACAGGACGACCTTATCAAGCCTTTCAATTTGTGAAAACAATTCGGCGGCGAGGTGCCCGGCCGGCGTGGTCCACCCCCGCTGTGCGCCGCGCCTCGGATTTATGGCGGCGGAGAGAAAGGGAGAGATGGAGCTACACTGCAGGGTGGGGTTGGGGCAGCATTTATTGCGCCGCGTCATCGAGGGGCCTAAGGCCGCCTAACCTAAACTAGCGCACCGCACGCGTCCAAGTGGTCCAAGCTGGCCGGGCGGCGCCAGGCGGCGGTCCGCGAACCGCTGCAGCGGCTCCGTCCACTGCCAGGACGACGCGTTGCCCGCGGCCAGCGCGGCGCGGATCTGCTTGCGGGTGTACAGGCCGCGCTCCAGCGAGCAGTTGACGCGCACCGAGCCCATGGCGTTGAAGCCCGGCGGCACGTCGGGCAGCGCGCCCCGGTGGCCCGCGTCGCCGGGCTTCAGGAGCAGGTACCAGTCTGCAGGACAAAGACGTCAATGGAGTTTGAGCTAGAGTCGAACAGAAGGAGAAAGAAGGCAACAACTCAACAAAACAAGTTTTAATCCCCCAAGTTCTAAATCATCCGAACGAGTTTGAACACTGACTATGTCAGCTCCAACGACAGTCGTGCGACACGCAGATCAAGAGAATGGTGAAGCATGCCCTCACCGCGGTGGTGCGTCCTCTCGCCGTCCAGCGGCCTGCCCTCCATCACGAACACGGAGCCCGCGTGGCTGGGGTCCTTCACGGCGATGGGCGCGTACATGTGCAGCACGGCGCGCCGGTCCCTGGCGCTCGTCTTGCCCTGGCCCTTCTGTCCGTCGGCGTCGTCGGCGGCCTCCGGGGGCAGCACCTCCAGCATGACCGAGATCGCCGAGGCCAGGCTCTTGCGGGCGTCGTCGGACATGGGCGAGTTCATCACGGCGAATACGGACATGGCGGTTGGCATGGTTACCGGGGGCGTTACCGGGCCTACAAGGATGAGAAATCGCGGCGGCGGAATCATTCCTCATCCGGCCGCGTGGCCGTGTCCAAAGCCGAGGCGTAGCCTCGCGGCAGGCACCGATTGGGCCACGCCGGGCGCATGGTTGCCCGTGGTGCCGGACTAATAACAGTCATTCGACGGGCACCTGGTTTGGTCCTTGGTCATCACCTGGCTCTGCTGGCTCGGCTGGATTGGCCACTCGAAGGGCGCCCTGCCGTTGGTTGCTGGTGGCCGATTGCGGCCAATCAGTGGGTTGTTTGCGTCGGGCCGTCGGGCACCGTGGCGGGCACCGTCGGGTAGCGCTTCGAGTTTTCGAGTCTTCGCGGCGCCATTCGGGAATTTATTGGCTCGTTTCTGGCGGGCCGATGTGATGGGATGGGACCGCGAGTCCGATCACCGCGCCGTGCCAAGCCATGCCGCGGCCTTTGGGTCGTGGCGCCGGCCAGGCTGCAATCACAGCAGGTTGTTGGCAGGCAGGACGGACGGACGGGCGGACGAACAGACAGACAGACAGACAGACAGACAGACAGACAGACAGACAGACAGACAGACAGACAGACAGACAGACAGACAGACAGACAGACAGAAAGACAGACAGCAGCGACGACGACGACGTCGCGCAGCGCCGAGACGACGCAGCAAAGCAACACGACGAGACAGACAGCGACAGCAACAACAGGCTCGTCCGCTGCCGACCGACTTTTGGGGCCGCCAAAACCGCGGAAACAGCGGCAAACATTTCCGAGACTTTATTTTTTGTTCGCGGAACGGAAAAGTGTTCACAGTAGGAGGCCGATGACGTGGTTGGCGTGCGTGGCCTGCGTCCGGCGCGCCCGGCCCGTGACTCGGAGCGTCTCGGTGTGTCAACGACGCCGTAAACCCCGCCACCTTACGACGCCAGTCTCCAGTTCCTCCAGTTCCTCCAGTTTTCGGTTTAGAGCCGCCGAGGTTGGGGCCGGCCAAGGTGCCGGCTGAGGCAGCGCGCGTATGAATGGCCGAGTTATGAATGAAACGGCGCCAAATCGCGCGCGGCTTCGGGGACCGGCCGTGAGCGACGTGCTTTTTGCCCCCCGCCCCGCGGAAGGTGGGGAACGCCTGGTCCCAACCCTTTCTCGAGATTCGTGGGAGGTCCTCTGGGTCCTGTGGGGCTGATATTGGATCACCACGCCGCAGCGCACCGCACCACGGGGCAGCACGGGGCAGCACGGGGCTGGGGATGCACCCGCAGCACCCCGCGCAGGCTGGGCCTGGCCCTGGCGCCCTGGCCTGAGGAAAGGATTTCTTTTTATTGTTTCCACGGCTGCCCGGCCCGGCCCGGCCCTCAAGGGCTGCAGCAGGCTGCTTCCGAACAGTTTCACCGCTCCGTCTCTCTCGCACCTTTGCGGGACGCCCCACGAGTGCGAGAGAGACGGAGCGAGGGCCTGCGGC
Source organism: Thrips palmi (assembly GCF_012932325.1). Taxonomy (NCBI): domain Eukaryota; kingdom Metazoa; phylum Arthropoda; class Insecta; order Thysanoptera; family Thripidae; genus Thrips; species Thrips palmi. The sequence continues at coordinate 7,811,811 of NW_023144622.1, forward strand.
GGCGCCCTGCGGCCTGCGCGCTCCGCTCACCCCTTACCAGAATGGGGGTAAGATGGACGGGCGCGCGCGCCCCGCACGCGGTCCCGCACAAGGGCCATATTAGAAACATGGCACACGGCGTCGTTTTATCTCGGCCACATTTTGTGGCTGAAACACATGTGTCCGCGGCCGCCATCTTGGAGTGATGTGCCCGGCCGCGCGGTTGGCGACCCCGCGCACAGACCCACGCTCTCGACAACCCGCCCGCCGGACAGCGACGCCGGCCACAGCAGCTCTCAACTGAATGAATCCCAAGTTCCAAGTCTTTCTTTGCTCAAAGGTACCCCAGGGGGTAAGCTCGTCAAAAACTGTCCGCACATACCAAACTAAGGTCCTGGGTGTATGCCTGCGTCCCGAACACAGACCGACAACACAAAAGTGGAAAAAGTCTAGCCCGTAATGGTAATAGTAATGGAGCCCGATGCACCGGCGTCGAGCGGGTTGCCTATCCTCACAACTTCTCTCCGCGAACGCTCGCCGAGTAGCTTTTCCCCAAGACACCCGGCGCATGGCATGACGCTCCCCGCGTGGCCAACCCCTCGCCTGCCTCCGCCTGCCCCGGCCAAAACAAAAGAACCGAAACAATTAGCGCGGTGCGTGTGTGGCGCCAAATCGGCCGCTGGCGACGGAAACGCGCAATTATTTCCACCGCCTTCTTTATCTTATCGGCTACAGTGTAGAGTACACACGCGGAGCACCGCGGCGCGCTCTGGCGGACGGTAAGTGAAATATGGCGGCCGTCTCCTCTAGCCTTAATTCGAGCAATAATTTTGATATATTTGCTATTCACTTTCGGGCGGACGGGCGTTAGTGATTCATTGAGCGTTACGTGGTAATTATCACGTCGTATTTTTCTTCTTGTTTCTTCTCGCGGCAAAGTATGCGAGCCGCAACCTGTATGGATCTGATCAGATATGGAAGTGAGGGGAAAGGGGGAGGGGGTTAAAGACCGCCTCGCGCCCCGCCCCGCCGTGAGGACCGCAGAGGAGCTTCGTCGCTCTGTCTCTCTCGCACCCCTGCGGGACGCCCCATGAGTGCGACAGAGACGGAGCGACGGAGCTGGCTAGGGCAGCGGGCCAGGTATGGCGGCTTGAGGGAAGGCCCGCCGCCCGCCTTGCAAGTTTGTAAAGCGTTGTAAGTTTGCCTACATAGGGGCACCGCGGTAGTGGCAGTTTTTACCTACCGTTCTGGCAACTACCCTTGAGGAATCGGGTAACTGCAATCGCCGCCACCGCGGTGACTTCGACACTCGGGTGACTCTCTCCCTCGGGTGACTGGGTGGTGGCACTGCCACACTGCACTGCCACGCACGTGTTCACGTGTTGGTACACTGGTAGTGCGGAATGTGCGACCGCTCGGCAGCGCTCCGCATGACAGGCGTCGACGTTGGTGGCCTCCAGGAGGGTGTCGTCGGCGAGGCCAGCCTCCCGGTGGCAGTGGCACGGCACTGGCGGCCTCATTAGCAGCACGTCGACGACGCGATGCTGACAGCCCCACGCAAGCCCCGCCGCATCCCCCCCTCCCCTCTCTCCACACACACTCACACTGTCGCACTCATGCATGGATGCGACGGAGACAGGGCGACGAAGCACGTGGAATCAGACTAGGGGCGCAATACAGCCGCTGTCTCGATGGTGGTGGCCTGAGCGAGACTTCAAATTCTTTCTTACGTGAACTCTTCTCTTGGCCTCCGCCCCGGATGCACTACGAGCGTTTACGCGCTCCCCGCAGGACGTACTGCCCGTCCTGGTCGAGGTCCTGGCCGTCCTGGGCTGCGAGTGCATGTTGTGACGGACGCACTGTGCCGCGGTGACGCCCACGAACGGGCCGAGCGGACCGAGCGGACGGCGCGGCTCGCTTTCGGGCGTTCAGGTGCCGCGGGATTTAGGGGGCATAAATATCGGCCCGGATAATTGAATCCACTTTGGGTGGCGGCGGGGCGGGGGGGGCGGTGGGGCGGGGGGGGCGGGGTGGGGCGGGGCGGGGCGGGGTGGGGCGGGGGTGTGGGGCGGGGCGGGTGGGGGGGCACCAACGCCCCCACGCAGGGCCCTTCGCCGCGAAACGCCGGCCGGCCGAACCTGCTGCGCGAACTGAGCGCAGCGCCTGCAGACTGAATTCGAGAGTCGTTTTCGTCGCCCTGTCTCACACGCACTCATGGGGCGTCCCGTATAGATGCGAGAGAGACAGCGGCGAAGACGACTCTCGGACGACTCTCTGCAGCCCGACGCAAGCCAAGCTTGAAGTCTGCCACTGGAGCTGCAAGTCGGAAGATTCATGCCTGCCAATCCCAGGCCCGTCACCCATTAGCGCTTCTGGTGTGCGGATGTGGTCAGTGCTCTCATAAATCCTCAAGCCACGCGTGGGTACCTAAGCCTCCGACAAAAAAAATCTGATACTTTGAGAAATGCACCTGTCCCGGAGCGGTGCTCATGTGTGCGTCAATAACTGAGCGAACTGAGGGGGAAATCTGGCTGCCTCGTGACGGTAGTTGAACACGCCCTCTCAGCTTACTTTGCCGCACAGAGCCAAGCCGCCTGAAAGTTAGGCAGAAAGCTCTGCAAGCCTCTGCAAGTTGGCATAAAGGGCCACATTGCCTCTTTCTCCCGTCGATTCTTGATCCACCTTTGCACATAGCTGCTGTTCCAAATTTGGTTGTTTCCACTCGGTGGCAACGAAGATGTGCGGGGGTAACACCCGGCAGCATGGCCGGCAACACCAAAAAGGTGGCAAAACGGAGCTTATCCTTGGCCACAACTCACGGACGGCATACGGCCACGGCGCGGCCCTTGGGTGAAATCACTCATAATTGGCTCCATAAATCAGCCACTAGTATCTAATTAGCGTGCGAGAGGCTCCGCGTCCGAGATCGGCGCGCCTTTGCCTCCCACACTGTATCCGGAAGCAGCCCTAGTATTTATTTCCTGCCACTGCGCAGTGCAGGCACCGCACCCAGACCAACCCAGACCCGTTCCCTGCGGTCTTTCCATTCATAACGAGCGGAAGGGGCGGCGTCCTCCCGTTCGGTTTGGCCCGGTCGGTCAAACAGAGTACTTGTTGCTTTTGGCGGTGGCGTCTTCCCGTTCAGATTGGTCCGGTCGGTCAAACAGAGTGCGTGTTGCTTTCGGCGGCGGTGTCTTCCCGTTCAGATTGGTCCGGTCGGTCAAACAGAGTACGAGTTGCTTTTGGCGGTAGTTTTTGGATGCGGAGCGCCGAGCTGGCGGCATGAAGCAGGCGGCAAGCCGACGGCAGGCAGGCGGCGGGCAGGCACCGTCGATTTGGCGTAACTTCGTTCCTTTATTACCGCGGTGGGCGTGTCGTGCTAGGCCGAGGCTGGGCAAGGCTGGGCCGCCGGGGAAAGCGTGAATGGGCGGCGCGTTTCAGATTAGATTTCTGATCGGTTCATGAGAATATCGGATTGAGGTGGGATTATTGGAGCGCGGCACTCGCAATGGCTCTCATTCCGAGGAACCTCTGTCTCTGTCGCACTTATGGAGTGCTCCGTAGGGGCGCGAGAGAGTCTCGCGCGAGACAGAAATGATTCTTCTTCGGAATCGCTCCGCTGCCGCCCTCGCTAGAGCCCTCGCCGCCTCGGCCCGTTCTGCGAATAACCGGCCGGACTCTTATTCGCACGCAGCGCTGCATGCAGCGATGCGGCGTGGCGCTGCTTTCGCGAGATCTCTCGTCACCAGTCGATAGTCTCGATCGGCCGGCCGATAGGTCGACGGTCTTTCTTTTCCTGTTGCGCCGTGCTTCGCCGTGCTTGCCTTGCGCGCGGCTCCGTAATATATATCTTAGCAAGACTAATGAACTCTCTAACACTTCCCATCCCTGTAATCTTCTCCCAGCGCCGCTCGGCCGCCGCTGCACTCGCTCAAACCGCGCCGTGTTTTTACCTTCCGTTTTTGTTTTGTTTTTCTTCAATTACTTACTTCTTTCTCGATAACTTATTTTGTTGGCGCGGAATGCCGCGCGGCGACAACGACTTCTCTTTGGCGAGTCGGGTGCCGAGCGGAACGACCCGAGGCGACGACGACGACCGCGCAGTCTTCTCTTTTCTCGCCCAGACGAAAAGTAGTGTAAACCTTTTCCTTCAAATTAGTGGTTGATGTGGGGAGGGGGATTTGAGTTGCCGATTCGAGATAAGCAATCACAGTGCACGCATCATCTCACACTCCCGCGTCACGAGGGAATCCCAACGCCGTGGGAGAAAGCCAGAAAATGGGAATGGAGCTGCTCCGCGATGACACGGGGCTCTCCTTGAGGGTAGGCCACAGGATGTGCGCAACTGCACCACTGCAAGAGAGAAAGAAGAAGGAGAAGAAGAGCGGCAACACATCACAACACAGGAGCACGGAGTCTGGCGTCGTCGAGCGCCGCGCCACGGAAAAAACAAGCGAAACGCGGCTGTAATAACAACAATAATTAAACTGGAGCCCCATTAGACGCCGGGCCGCCACCCAGGATGAAAGGTACCGGTGGCGTGGCGTGGCGCGGCGGGCGGCGAGGTGTGAGCCTGGTGCCGGCCGAGGCGGCAGAGGGCCGCCGCTCTGGTACTCTCGTACTCTCCGTAGGTGGAGGCGTCGTCATGACAACCGCCGTGATTTCCACGTCCCCGTCAAGGAGCGGCGCGGCATGCGCATCGTTTCTGGGTCCGCCTCGCGTTTCCGCCTTTCCCCTTTCGAACGCCGGAAGGGCTATTTTTCACCGCAGTGTCGCTGCAGACGGAGAGGCCTTGTCGTCGTCCCGTCTGTCTCACACTCACAGGGAGTTCCGTATGCGTGCGAGAGAAACAGAGCGGCGAAAACGACTCTCGGAGTCAGTCTGCTGTCGGATTGTAGTGTTTTGCTGAAGGGAACTCTCTCGGCCCGAGGGGTTCGGCGTCCGCAGGGCGATGCAGAGCGATGTGTGCGGCGCCGGCGTGCTCTATCCACGCGCGAGCCCCGGACTGATTCCGAGCGTCGTTTTCGTCGCTCTGTCTTTCTCGCACTCCTGGGGCGAAGGTGCGAGAGAGACAGGGCGACGAAAACGTCCCTCGGAATCAGTGAGCAGCCCCGGCCCGCCCGGCCCGCTCCAAACTGGAGCTGAACAAAAGGACGACGCGGCCCCGCCTTCCAGAGAAACTGGGCCGCGCCGCCAAGCCGCCACGCCGCGGGCCGGGCGTCGTCGGCGTCGTCGTCGGCAAGGCGAAGCAGTCCGGAATGCTCGCGGACAGGCCGCCGCGGCGGCGGCACGGGCCGCTATGCAGCGCTATTGGTGAAATGTGAACAGCAAAGGGGAGCAGAAAGCATTGCATGCCAGAATGCATTTCTAGTATATCGCCATATTGCACTCGCTGTAATGTGGTGGCGATCCACGGCACGGCTGAAGAGCCTGAGAAGACAATGTGGGTCTCTCCCTCCCTCTCCTCCCTCCTCTCTCTCTCTCTCTCTCTCTCTCTCTCTCTCTCTCTCTCTCGCTCATGATTGGGCCGTTCCCGAAATAACCGCCGCCTTACGGGCCTTACGGACGGCCCCCCATTCACGCGCGGTGTGACTTACGGCGCGAGTTTGTCAAGACGTAGTATCCCCGCCCCCTCAGCGGTCAGCGGCCCCGGCCCGGTGGTGGCCGCGGCGTACACTCGGCCCGCCGGCCCCACACTTCCATTCAGATGCTCCTCCCACTGGCGGCTGGCGGGCCGGCCCCGGGACCTCCCAGGACCTCCCAGGACCCCGCGCCGTGCGCTGGACCTCGCGGCCACGCCCCACGCCCCGCGCCCCGCGCCAGCCAAAGCGCCGCCTCGCCGCCTCGGCGCTCGGAGCAGGCCTTCCCTCGGACCTCCCAGAATGTGCCATCGCCATCCATCACCGAGCACCGTGGAGGTGTTGCCTCCTCCCTGGCCTGCCGGCCCCGGCGGCCCTGCCACTCGGCCGCGGCGCCGCGGTCTCCGGGCGGAGCGGAGGTTCAAACGAACGGCACATCCACAAAAAACGACAAGAGTAAAAAGACCTACTCAGTGCGGCGGTAAAGCAACATCAAGGGAAAAAAATTAAGTTCAGAAAAAACAATAAACAACAGGAAAGGGTTGGGGGTGGGTTCGCGTCGGCTGCTACTTCTGGGCGCGTGGGCGGCGGGGTCGCCGTCAACCCTTCCAGCAGCACTGGAGCCGGGGCTCCTCCATCCCTCGCACACCTGTCCGCCGACAAACACCAACATCACCACCATCGCCACGCCCTCCGCCGCTACCAGCAACCCTTTTCGCGCGGGCCAGTATTCAATATTGTGGCGTTTACTTCGGTTATTATGTTATTACCGAATTATGTCGAGTCGGGCGGGCAAAAGGCAAAAGGCGAGCCGGCGCACCGATGCAGAGAATTAATATGTAATTACGAGGCGCGGCGCGCCCTTATTGGAAGGCGCCGTTTTCAATGAGAACATTAGGCGGTGTAGCAGCAAGCGGCGCGGCTCGGTGATGTATCACGTGATGCATCACCCCGGGCGATACCACTACATTGTGGCGAGATTCACGCGTCGGTGCGGTGCACAGTGGGCCAGAAGACCGGTGAAGGCGGCTAAAATCCTGGACGCGTTTTGAGCTCCAGAGTCGCTAAATGGGAGTCGAACCGAGCGTCTGACCCCACCAATGGATTGCTCTCCGGACGAGGGACCCATTGGTGGGGTCACACGTTCGTTTCGAGTCCTGCTTAGCGACTCTGGAGCTCAAAACGCGCCCAGAGTTTTGGCCGCCTCCACCGGTCTTCTGGCCCACTGTGCGGTGGTGGGTTCAGTTGGCCGGCCCGCCGTGAGGGGGCGCCACTGCGGAAAATCGCCACTGCTTCGTCGCGCTGTCTCTCTCGCACTCCTACGACGACAGTATACTGCAGGCGTTGACACGGCCGCAGCGGTCTGCGAGGCGTTCCACTGTTTTACTCGGTTTTACTGCGTTGCCTTTCTGGGCGCTTGCAGGGCTTGCCGAGGGGCTTGCGGAGCGCGCGGCGGATTTCCCCCTCGACGCCCTGCCCCGCCACTGCCACGCCTTCGCACTTCTTTGCGTCCTTGAGACTCCGCGGCGCCGACACAGTCGTACATTCCAGGGCCGGCAGCAACAAAAATGGCAGTGGCGGTGGAAAAGGCCGCAGCCCGGCCGCCTCTCTCTCTCGCACCCCTACGAGCCACCCCCATGAGTGCGAGAGAGACAGAGCGAGGCCCTTGTGGCGGCGGTCGCGAGCCCGGCACGCGCGTGCGAGCACGGCGCACGCACGCCACGCGTCACGCAGGTGTGCCTTTTGCATACGCCGTGGCGGAGGCTTCATCGCGTCATGCATTTTCCAGTCATGCACGCCCCGCCCCGCCCCGTTCCGCCCCGCCCCGCCCCGCCACGGCCGCAGGTTTGGCGCAACAGATGGAACGCTTTGCGCGCCGCACCGCTCCGCGCCGCACCGCCTGCTCGAACCGGTTAATTATGAACAGAAGTGTTAAACGGCCATCACGCTGGACCGGGCTTCGCACCGCCTTCTAATCATCGTGCCGCGCTGCCTCTGGCGGCCTCTGGCCGTGCCGCGGTGCCGCCACGCCGCCACACTGCAGCCGACGCAAGGCGCTGCCGAGCCGAGGGGCCGACGGCGGCCGAGCGGTGCCAGGGGCGTGTGAACGAGCGTGGCGGCGGTGGCGGCGCGGCGAGCGATCGGACGGACGCCTCTAGAAGGCGGTGATTTCGTCACACACTTCGGCGGATTAGGCCGCGGGATTGAGACGCGGCAAGGCGAATCTCTAGAGAGCATTCCAGGGCCAGGGCTTGGTGACTCACCGAAGGGCCTCGCCCTTGTAGGGCCCTAGAAAGTCACCTGGAAGGTAGGCAAAAAGCTGCGCAGTAGGGAAAAAGTGCCCTTTCCGGTGGTTGAACCCGGGCCGTGGTCACCGAGTCCAGGCCTTCGCCGAGCTTCAATCACCGTCGGCCAGCTTCTTCCTCCTTTCACGAGACGGGGGTCGCGACCTGGACGGACAGGTGTGGCGGCGGTCCTCCGGGGCCTGCCCGCCCGCCTGCCGCCCGCCTGCCCCCGCCTGCCCGCCCGCCTGCGCCGCCGCCGCCCCTGCCGCCCCGCCTGCCGCTGCCCGCCCGCCTGCCGCCCGCCTGCCCGCCCGCCTGCCTGCCGGTGGACAGGGGCGGGGGAGGGGCGGCGAGCGATAGTGCCCTGGGGCCACGCAACTCGACGGGGCCGTCCGGGGCCGTCCGCAACCCAAGCCGGGGGCAGCCAGGGGCAGCCGGGGGCGGGGAGCGGCGGCCGAGCCGGCCGGAGAGGAGAGTCGGAGGGCGGCGAACATGAAAGGGCCGCCTGGCGAACAGAAGCCGCAGAGCTGTTAATCACCAACACGGTGCAGGCCGTGCAGGCCGAGACGCAGGCGGCGTCCCATCCCGCCGATGGACCACGTCCCGGACCTCGTCCTGGACCACGTCCTGGACCACATCTTCCCGATCGCTCGGCCTGGATCGGCCGGCCGGCACTGCCCGCTCTCCCAAGCGGCGAGAATTTACGCGCACTGCTTTCAAAGATGGGAGCAAATGGCTCGGTTAATTTTTCTCCGACAGTATTTTTTGGATGCGGCCCTGCTGGGGGTGGGTGTGTGGTCGGGGTGTCGGGGTCACGGGGCCGTCGGGAAGGGGCAAAAAAGGGTTCTCAGGCTTTCCTCATCTCGTTCTGCCCCGGTTCCGCCACACCTACTTAGGCCCCCCGCCCCCGCCGGCGGCCCGAGACCAGAGCCCAGAGGCGCCACATTGATTTCGGAGAGAACCACATTTCATAAAAGAGTACACAAGACGAAGCCGCCCGGCCTGTGGCAGCGCCTGCCGGCCTGCCTGCCGGCCTGCGGGGTGGGCGGGGCGCGGCGCGGGTGAGTCAGCGTCAGCAGCCGCAGCAGCGCGCCTGAGGCGTAGGCAGGCCCGCCCAACGCGCGTGCGTCGGTTGCCTATCCGCAAAGCAAAGCCCCCTAAAAAGTTGCACTTACTTTGCCTCTGTAAGCATGCAACTTTTCCTTCATCGCCTTCTCACCAACGCCAACACTTTCTGCATCCGCCACTGCTCGGTGCTCACGAGACTGGAGTCTTCATTGACATTACAAAGCGAAAATTCAGAGCCTATTTCACCCATGCCAACAGTGCGTTCGTGAGCTAAAATCACCGAATTCGCTAATAAATAGCGTCTGCGTTTTTTTTGGCGTGCAACCGTTCGTGGCCCGTGGCGGGGGCGGCTGGTTAAAGAAATTTATCCGCTGGCCCGGCCCGCCCCAACGGCGACTCGCCCTCCGCGGCTCGGCGGCTCGGCTCGGCGGCGCTCCGTGAGGTTCGTGGGGTTTGTTCCCCGGTTCCTCGGCCAGCCCGGGCCAGCCCATGAACGGCACGATCTACGAGGCCACTCCATGCGCCGGGAAATAAGGAGTATAACTCTAGGGGGCGGTTTTGCGTGCGTGTGTTGTGGTTGAGGTGGTCGCACTCCCCTCGCAGTGTGCCCTTACGACGTTGGTAGTTGAGAAGGCGCTTTTTTTTTGCAGCCCGCCAGCAGGCGTCCGTCGGGGAGCGTCGTCTTCCTCCCCTCTAAAGTCCTCCATCATCTCAATCCAATTCCGCTGCACTGCTCGGCCGCCCCGGCTTCTGACCACCGGTCGCCGCCAAAGCTGTTGCCGCACTGTGAAAACAAAAACAACAACAAAATCGACTGAAGGGGCTGAAGGGCGTGTCGCCAATGCTGCTCGAGTCCACTGCCGCCGAGGTGCCGTCGTTGGCGCACTTCCGCTCCCCCCCCCCTCCCCCGATGCATATGAGCTGGACCGAATGCCCGCGACGTGCGGCGAGCCTTATGCACCAACTGCTCCTGCCCGACATGAGCCTCAGACCCATTAGATACGCCCATAAAAGTCCCCCGTGCCGCGCCGTGCCGCGCCGAGCCGCCGCCGCGGGCGAACCCTTCCCTTCCCTCCCTGGCGGCGCGGCGGCAGTGGCGGGGCATCGCAGGCAGGTCTGGTGCACTGCACGGGCTGCACGCCGCCAAGGCTGCCAAGGCTGCTACCGTCCAGATAAGATTAGCTGACCGACAGCTCCCCCGGTCCATTAGAGATTTGATGGTGTGGCCGCGAGTGCCGCGCAGTGCCGCAGTGCACACTCACTCCCCCAGGCCCGCCGGCCCGCCGGAAGCGGCGGCTTAGCCCTGGAAGACGAAGACGCTCTTCTGGAGCTCGTGCAGGGCGCACCAGTGTGGGTGCACCGCGCTGCCAGCGCCAGGCCGCGCGGCTCGTGCCGGCCGGCAGCCCCAGCCGTCTCTCTCGCACTCGTGCGGTGTCCCGGGAGGGTGCGAGAGAGACAGAGCGACTGCTGCAGCACACCGCCAGGACGCTGTCACGCTGACGAGACCGGCGCGTCGGCCCTGACAGGCTCTGGGGTTTGTCTAGCGTCGCGGCGTCGCGGCGCTACCCCGCGCGGGCGGACGCCGAGGCGCGCAAGGGGTAGCGCCACCGCCGCAGCGTTTAGGTCTCCGGCTCCACGGCGGGTGCCAAATTTCAAACCGTGCCTCGGTGACGCAGGCTTTGAGTTACGACTCCAGCCGGGTGGTCCATGCGTCCCGCCGCCGGCCCTGCAGACTCATTCCGAAAGTCGTTTTCGTCGCTCTGTCTCTCTCGTACTTCACTGTAAAAACGGTTATGACTTTTTATAACGAATTTTTTATGAAATTTTATAACACTGATGTGAAAAGTCATAACATTGACCGACTCATAACTTTTTCATAACTCTGTCATAACAAGTCGCTTGTAATGAGTTTTCATAACATAGCTATGATTTTGTTATGAATTTTCATAACACACTCGCCCGCCGCGGCGGGGTGTCATATACCTGCGCCATCCTTCTCCCTCCAACGCACTTGGTGTAGCTCAGTGGTTCACCCTCCGACTCAGAACCGCAAGAGATGAGGTTCGAATCCCGGTAGTAGAGCATCGCAAAGTCAGTTTCGGAATCGTTCCGTCCACCAATGGCGGACCCGAGGCGCCAATGGGTACGCCATCGCGCACGTTTAGGTCTCCGTCTCCGTGGCGGGTGCCAAATTTCAAACCTTGCCTGGCGACGCAGGCTTGAGTTACGATTTCCAGCCAATGGTCATGCGTCCCGCCGCGGCCTAGACTCATTCCGAGAGTGTTTTCGTCGCTCTGTCTCTCTCGTATTCCTGGGCGTCCCGCATGGGCGCGAGAGAGACGGAGCGGCGAAAGCGACTCTCGGAGTCAGTCTGCAGACTTCCCTCCCGTGGGCGGATGCAAGCAGCGCTTGCAGTGGCGCGGCGGCGAGCTTGCCGGAAGTGGCCGCTTTGCACGTTGGCAGCACTGTGACGGGCAGAGCACCGCGAGTGTGAAATCGGCGGGGCGTTTCCGGACGATAGTTCCAATTTTAGCGCACCGCAAGACTTGCCCTTCTTCTCCGCTTGCCTTTTTGGAGGACTTCGTTTTCGTATGTTGGCACTTCCCCATGGTCCACGTATCATGGGAGTTGGCCACTTGCTGGATGGTTTGGACACCCTGAAAGTAGACCAATAAGGTGCCCCGAAAGTGACACTATTTGGCAGTCTGGAAACTGGAGCGAGCCTCCAAGGCGCCCACCCAGCGTACCATATTTTGAATTACTGAAGTGAATTCTGAAACGGAGTTGCCCCCCTGCCCCGCGGGTTGCGTGACTCCATCGTTGATGTAAAGGGTGTCGTAGAATGCGGCCACCTCGGCGGCGGTTCTCGAACCCGCGGTGAGTAGTGTGGTGGTGCGGTGGAGTGGGGGGCAACCAGTCCATGAATGGCGATCAAGTGGGTGTGTTAAGGATAGGCCCATTAGTGGCGTCCGCTGCGTCCGCTCGGTGTGGACTGATTCCGAGAGTCGTTTTCGTCGCTCTGTCTCTCTCACACCTGTAGAGGACGCCCCGTGAGTGCGAGAGAGACAGAGCGACGATATCGTCTCTCGGAGTGTCTGCCGCGTCCGCCGCGCTGTGGCCGCCCTGCGCGGCTGCTGCAGCTGCACTGGCAGGGCAGGGCAGTGCCGGGGCGGCCAGGGCCTTGGCCAGGGCACCGCCGCCACGGACGCCACGGCACCGGTAGCTTGACGATTTGTCACTCGCATAAGCCCGCGTCGTCGGGATTTATAGGCAGCGTGACGGCTTTCAAGTGCTTTGTCACGACGACCCCCAGTGGAGGTAAAGGAGTGGGACCCCGCCCCGCCCCGCCCCACCACACCTATAACCCTTGCCCCACCCAGCGACGACGGGTTCCCACAGATTCACAGCTCGCTTCCGAGAGTCCCTGTCGTCCTCGTTCATTCTTGCATCGCAGTACTCGGCGGCGTCCTCGACGGCGTCCTCGACGGCGTCCTCGACGGCGTCCTCGACGGCGTCCTCGACGGCGTCCTCGACGGCGTCCTCGACGGCGTCCTCGACGGCGTCCTCGACGGCGTCCTCGACGGCGTCCTCGACGGCGTCCTCGACGGCGTCCTCGACGGCGTCCTCGACGGCGTCCTCGACGGCGTCCTCGACGGCGTCCTCGACGGCGTCCTCGACGGCGTCCTCGACGGCGTCCTCGACGGCGTCCTCGACGGCGTCCGCGACGGCGTCCGCGACGGCATCCTCGCCCTCATGCCGCTCGCCTTCCTCCTCGCACATCATTTCCTTCTGATTAGCGGAGGCGCGTGCTGCGACTCGGTGCCATCCGACTCCTCACCCCTTTTTAAGCCTGTAGGTCACGCCAGCGACACTTTTGTTGTTGTTGTTGCTGCTGTTGTTGAGGGGCGACTTCCCCCCGAGCCACCCACGTCAACGAACAACAACAACAACAAGGAATCCCGGCGTGAAATATTTGTGTTTGCCCACATAATTATGCACACTGCTACACGCCGCATTGTGAGTCGCTCCCATGTTTCTCTCTCTGTCGCACATGCGGCTACCGTCACGATGCACCCCTTGCTCGGTCTGTCTGTCTGTCTGTCTGTCTGCCCGGCCGGGCGCGTTTTCGACGCGGTATGCAAAACGATTTGATTCTAAATGTCGGCGAGGGTACGACGGTGTAGGGTGGCTCGGCGTCGCCCTTCCCACCGGGCAGCCAAACTGATTCCGAGAGTCGTTTCGGTCGCTCTATCTCACTCACTCTCAAGATCTGCCCACCAAGATCTGCACTATGGGCGGCTCTAGGCAGGCTCACGCCCAGACCCTTCTGCGCACACCTACACGACCACCTTACTCATCAATGCTTCAAGAACCCGAAGGCCATTTGCACTGACGGCCTCCCGCATAGATGAGAGAGAGACAGAGAGACTCTCGGACTGCGCGCCCCCAAATGAATTCAAACCGCGATTCAAACCTCGCCGAAACCGAGAGAGGCAGCTTTTGCCTCGCGAGGCGTTAGTCCATTCGTCCAATCCCAGTGCAGGCGGTGCGCTACAGTGCCTGCAGTACTCGCGGCCTCGTCACGGCACGCGCGGCGCGGAGCGACTCCGAACAACGCTCTGTCTCTCTCGCACTCCTCCACCGCTGCGGGGCGCCCTGCGCGTGCGAGGGAGACGCAGGGCGCCGCGGCGGCAAGCGGCTTTGCTGGCCGTTGCCGTTCCCAGCCCCGCGCGTCGCGTCGCGTCCTCGTCCGATCGCATTTTCCGCGCGATATATCTCAATGATTACCCGTGACGAAACGCGCCAAACTGGAGTAAAGATGCGACCGGGGGGAAGGGGGAGGGGGTAAAGACGCCGTAATACGCGGCGCGTGCGGGGCTAACAGTGTGCCTCGCAGCCTCGCAGCGACCCGGCAGCCCGGCCAGCCACCCCCTCGGTCTTGAACAGCCGTGTAAGAGTGTAAGACGAACCCCCGGCCGCGTCCTCGTCGTCTCGCTCCCTCGTCTTCATCCTCGTCTTCCCTTTCTCTCTCTCTCTCTCTCTCTCTCTCTCTCTCTCTCTCTCTCTCTCTCTCTCTCTCTCTCTCTCTCTCTGCCCCTCGATAATCGTTTAAGCGGTGCCGCGACACATAAGTGGATTAGCACGCCGGTGATTTACGCTTTATTTTGATAATGTGGCTCGCAGGGAGGGCCGCACATTTGACGCGCCGGAGCCGAGGTGGCCGCTTTATTATTTTTTCTTTATTTACGCGCCGCGCCGCCGGGGGGCGCAGGTGGCCGCACCTCGTTCGCCGTCCCTCTCGCACTCAGGGGGCGCGGCGTGGGGGCGCGAGAGGGACAGCGCGACGAGACGGTCCTTCGCGCGGGGACCGGGCGTAAACCGCCTGGGCCCACCACTGCGGGGGCCGGGGTGCTGCCTTACAGTGTCTTGTCGCCGTCTCTCTCGCGCTCCTAACGGGACGCCGCGCCGCCCCGCGAGTGCGAGAGAGACAGACTGACAGTGGCGTGGCTCGTGGACGCTTGCGGACGCGCCCTCGCGTGCGTGTTTGCAGTGCGGTTTTCGCCTTTTGCCGCCGTTTTCGCGGAAACGCGGCCAAAGTGGCTGCGCGGCCTATGCGTGGGCCGTCCGCTGCTGCTGCGCTCCACCGCCATGCTTTGCAGTGTGCTGGCTTCGGCGAAGGAGGGAGGAGAGAAGTGTCGCGGAGGATAATGGAGCAATTAGACTAGTACTCGTCGACTGGCGCGGCGGTTCGCGGCGGTTCGCGGCCCGGGGCGGTGTCGCGGTGCTCGCCGCGGTGGCGGTAGTCATGCCCCCTCCCCCTCCTCCCCCTCCCCACCCCTCACCCTCGCCGCTACCCATGTTCGGGGGTTTTCATGGGTATCCGGTGAAAAATCTCGAGCGTAGGGGGCGCGGGGGGTCCTACTGAATTGCTTAATAATGTTTAAAAATTGTAAATAAATTATCGTTATTGTATCGCCTGGCCGCCTTCTCACGGCACGGCCGCGGCTACTGCAGGCAACACCGGATGAGGAATTTATTAGCCGGACAAACGCACACACCTCCGCACACACACATACACACACCTACGCACCTACACACACGAAAGCAAAGCCAGACTTATAACGCCCGTTGTAGTTGTGTGGTCTGTTTACACAACAATCTTCGCCGCTCACTGGAAATGTATCGCGTCGCACCGGGGCACCTTGGAAGTGAGTGCGAGAGAGAGACAGAGAGAGAGAGAGAAAGGGTAGATGTGACGGGGGATAGTCGTATCAGATTTAAATGGGCTAAGGCGACGCGCAGCCTTCCATTGACTTTTATGAGAGCGGTCGACAGGTGTGTGCCTCGCGGGAGAAATATGTACAGGATGGGGCTGAAATGCAGCCAGCCACGGACAGTGCAGTGGCGGATCCAGAGGCGGCCTGAGGGGGGGGGGGAAGTAGCACTTTTTACCTACTTACAGGGGCAAAGTGTTGCTTTTTGCCTACTTTTCAGGCGGCTATCTAGGGGGGCGGGGGCGGAGGGCAATTGTCCTTTTAGCAGATGATACATTATACATAACGACATGAAGACAAAAGAGAAATAGTAGTATAGATAATGTGTCAGCATCTATCAAGCCCGATCCGCGCTTGGGACAGTGGGCAAGGGCGGATCCAGACACGGGTTCAGGGGGAAGGGAGGGAGGGGGGATGGCATGAAAGTTGCCTACCTCCAGGGGCAAAGTGCGATTTGTTGCCTACCTTTCAGGCGGACGGAAGCGGCACCCCCACTGCTACCCCGAACTTAGCATTAACGCCTTAAATTTTTTAATACGATTTGTTTTTCTAGACCGAAAATTAAGCGTCGGTCACCGTAGCAATACACAGCAACCGTAAAATGATTGCACCCCAGAGCGCGATAGATGGTAACAAATGACGAACTCGGTCGCAGAATGAATGGCGGCAATGCCGGACAGAGTACAGAACAAACAAGGCGCCAGGCGTGCCAACATGGCGGCGCGGCGGCGCGTGCGTGCGGGTGACGACTGCGGCGGCGACTGCGTGCGTTGGCGACCCTGCTTTCCTTGGCGCCGCACGCCAGTCGCGCCAACAGTCTTTTTCGTCGCTCTGTCCCTCTCGCACTCGTGGGGCGTCCCGTGTGGGTGCGAGAGAGACAGAGCGACGACTTTCGGAATCGGTCTGCCGGCACGCCAGGCCCGTCACGTTAGCGTTAGCTCGCGTTAGCGCCGACCGGCGTGGCGGCGTGGCGGCGCCCCGGGCAGGCCCGTCAGCCCGCAGTCAGCCCGCCAGGCCGCCAGGCCACGCCCCTCCACCAATCGGCGCGCTCGGCGCCGGGCCCACCGGCCGGGCCCACACGGGCCCACGGACACGCAGGCACGACGCCCGGCCGCGGCCCCGCGGTGGGACGAACGGGTACCGGTACGTCACGAGCTCGGTCACGAGCAAGCCAGGCGCACTCAGCAGTGTCACAATGCGTCACACCCTCTCTGGCAGTGTCACAATACAAACCAAAATTAGCAATAATTTAGAAAAAATATTAACAAAATTAATCTTTAAAAATTACTACACTTAGCATTAAGCGTTTTAAAAAAACATCTGAATCATTTTAAAGAAAAAATCAAATAGAAACAAGAAAACGACGTTGATGTTGGTGGTTTTTGGCAGTACAGTATACTAACAAGATACGTAATTGAAAAAAGTTGCCGCGGTTTCCACGTGCGGCGTTGCCCGAACGAATGGCGGACAAACAGAGAGGTGTATGACATGACACCAATGGCGCGTGCACTTGTGTGTGTGTGTGTCTTTTTTTTGCGTTTGGCCACCGACAGCGTCCGCTGGGTGCTGGTAGATTAGTACACCCTATCAAGGCCCTTCCCCTTCCTCCCTGTCATCCCCGTACATCTCCGGGGTGGTCAGTAGTCACACCAGCAACTCTGTGTGTGTGTGTGTGTGTGTGTGTGTGTGTGTGTGTGTGTGTGTGTGTGTGTAGGGGGATGCTGTCAGTGGCCATTCGGCAGCCCAAATTCGGCGGACGTATACGTGCCAGCGCTATGGCTTGTCTTTTTTTTTTCCCTGCTCGCGCAGTTTTTTTTCCGTCCCGTTTTAAATTGTTTTTGTGGCTTTGTTTTCTCGCGTGCCGTTCAATAATTGGACGTGGACATGCTGCCGCGGTGTTCTCGAATTTCGCGTCCAGAAAGAGCAAGCATCAGTTTATTCTTTCTCCCACAGGACGACGTCTGTGTGTGTGTGTTGCGTGTGGGCGCGCGCGCGTGTGTGTGTGTGTGTGAGTGTGTGTTGCGTGTGCGCGTGTGTGTGTGTCGTCGAGCGCACACAGTGGCGTGCGTGGCGAGAAAGAATATGGGCGAGCGAAACGCGGCAGACATTTTGCGATATTTCGTCGACCTTTCCTCGTTTGCCTGTGCTGTGGAAATTCTTGGAGAATCTGTTGAAAAAAAAAATTACCTTCGATTTTCAGAAAGTTTTAAAAACTCGACGCCTTCCATTTTGCTTAAGTTTCTGGCTGGTGTAGAAAAAAAAATTGGTCTTGATGATAGGGTCTACGGAAATACTCTGGAGCTTCAAAAGGCACTATTTTTGGGAGTTTCCAAATTTATTTTTAACATTGATTAAAAAAACAAAACAAACGAGCCGAACAATGCTCTATGACCCCACTGAAAATGATGCAAATGCGCTGTGTTGCGCTGTGCGTGCTCTGTCGCTGTGTAAATAACTGCTCTACTTTCGATTGCGCGATTTCGGCCGTTGAATTATTGAAACGCGGCGACTTGATGTGCTCCTCGTTGTCAGAGCCGCGCGCTGTTTTGATTGTGGAAGAGGATAAACAACGGCCACCGCGGACCGCGCACGCCATGCAGATGGGTTTTCGGTATCGCGCGCTTTAAAAATTCATGCCCCTTTTGACGAGTTTCGGCCCCTGTCGGACGTCGTGCGCGTTCTCACCGCGGGCACTGCTAGAAACCCCGTAGTTTAGTTCGAAAAACGGACAGAAAATGGGGCACGGAAAAAGCCTTCCTTACTGGTTCTCCGTGGTCCTCTCGAAGGATCTCTTGAGGGCAGGGACAACATGTACGGACCGTAGTTGGCCCCAAAGTCAGCCTATTTCGCAACTTTTTGAGATTCGGTCGCGTTTTGAGCAACTTTGCGAGGCCATGGCTCTCTGGTCAAAGCATTCCTTAGGTGGGGTATGCAAGAGTCAGGTCTGGAGTACCAAGTCGAAGGGGTCCTTTGTATGTGAGTCGTTGGGGCTTAGACTTCAGATTGATGTCCCTTCCCATTTTTGCACCCACGAGTGTTCCGAATGTTGGTGTACTGTATTCATCCCGGACAGATTAGAGATTAACCAAGATGTAGGTTCTTCCCACGGGCCACGGGGGTGCATGTGCTTCTGGAGTATTGCGTTGCAGCTTTTAGTTTGCTTTTTTCACTCCATTTTTCGACGCGATCGAGGCGCTCCCACGCTGCACGCTTCCAGCAGCAGACGGATTCCGAGCACTGCCTCCGTCTCCCTCGCACCCTTACGGGACGCCCTATGAGTGCGAGAGAGACGGAGCGACGAAAGCAGTGCAGGCGGCGCCATCAAGCCGTCAGCGCCCGAAAGACGGGCCGAATCGCTGGGCGAGGCGACGCGGGGCTGGAAAAGGCAGACGGCTTCTGTTTCTCGAGTGGAGGAGGCAAGGTGGCTCTCTCTCTCTCTCTCTCTCTCTCCTCTCTCTCTCTCTCTCTCTCTCTCCTCTCTCTCTCTTTCTCTCTCTCTGCGCGGCGGTGCCTCGCCTAACCTAACCTTCCTCTCGTGAAAAGTTGGTAGAGTCCCCCATCCGAACTGCAGCCGCTGCAACCTCTCGTCGCGTGCATGCACTGCAGTGTGGAAATGCCGGTCCCGTGATGGCAATCTGGCCAACCTCACGGTGCGGTTCGGCGCTCTGTCTCTCTCGCACTCGTGGGGCGTCCCGTCGAGGGGTGCGATAGAGACAGAGTGCTGCATCTGCCGCCGGCGGGCGCGCCAATGCGACGAGCCTCCCTTTGTCGAGGAGGTGTCGGTGGTGGACACGGCCCCTGCGCCCTTAATGGGTCGCCGTCGTCCGGGGCGTCCGGGGCACCTGGCCGTCGTCCCGTCGTCATTACGGTGTCCCGGCCACGTAAACGCCGAGGCCCTTGGCGTGGCGCGGCGTGGCGTGGCGTGGCGCGGCGTGGCGCATCCAGGCTTGACTGCCCATCCCAGCGGTTCAGACGGTTAGCAGGCCGTCGCTCTGTCTCTCTCGCACGCGCATGGAGCGCCCACATGAGTGCGACAGAAACGGAGCGACAAAACGACTCTTGCTGGCTCGCTGGCTGCTGCACCCGGGGCCCGGCCGGCCCGGGGCCGCTCAGACCTCTTGGTGCCCCCGGTGCCGGCCCCCCGGGGCGCGGGCCGCCCGCGGGCACGGCTCGTGTTGGGGCGCGTGAGCCCACTCACACTCACACACAGACACACACACACGCACACACACACACACACACACACAACACACACACACACAAACACACACACACAATGGCGCGATCGGTTCTCGTGAAATGGCCGAAATTGCCTGATTTGCGGCTGTTAAACGGGGATCGTCGTTCCATTAGACAGAGACGCACAATAGACCGGCCCTCGCATCGTCGCTGGACGCGTCAGGACGCCGACGCCGTGAGTGCGAGAGAGACGGAGGCGCTGTACAGTGGCGTGCCGCGGAGGGTGCGGCCGAGTGCAGCCCGCTGGGCGCGCTGGGCGCGCTGGGCCAGGCCGAGCACGTCGAGAGGTTCAACAAGGGCGCGACCCCGTGATGTATGTGGCCATGCGGCAAGCCGTGCGGCCACGCGGCCACGCGGCGCCAGGTGGTCCTCTTGGAGGCCCGGACGGCCCGGACACGAGCGGTATAGACTCAGTCCGAGAGTCGTCTTCGTCGCTCTGTCCCTCTCGCACCCGTGCGGCACGCCCCGTGAGTGCGAGGGAGACAGCGCGACGCGAACGGCCTCGGAGTCAGTGTGCCACAGTGGGCCAGAAGCCGGTGGAGGCGGCCAAAACTGTAGAAGCGTTTTGAGCTCCAGAGTCGCTAAATGGGACTCGGACCGAACGTGTGACCCCACCAATGGATTCCTCGTTCAGAGAGCAATCCATTGGTGGGGTCACACGTTCGGTTCGAGTCCCATTTAGCGACTCTGGAGCTCAAAACGCGTCTAGAGTTTTGGCCGCCTCCACCGGCTTCTGGCCCACTGTGTGTGCTGCGCTTTCGGACTCTGGGCTCACCGCAGCAGAGACGTGGTGATGCATGACGCATTCCTGCCGTCAGGCCGTCGGACTGCGGTCTGCAGCTCTGTCTCTCTCGCACTCACGGCGCGTCCCGCACGTCCCGCGTGGGTGCGAGGGAGACAGAGCGACGAGAGCGACTCTGGCGCAGGGTGTGGCGGCAGCGGCGAAGCCAATCTCATTTTTCGGCCGTGCCGCGCGGTGCAGCGCGCTTAATCTGCATAGTAGGGGTTGCCTTCAGCCTGATTCCGAGAGTCGCCGCTCTGTCTCTCTCGCACCGCTACGGGACGCCCCATGAGTGCGAGGGGAAGAGGGTAACTCCCGGAATGAGTCTGCAGGCTTATGCCTCGAGGCTTGCCGCCCTCTGGCCGTTCGATCTTCTTTCAGCGCTTTTTGATAATCCGTGTCCGGACCACCGCGTCGGACAGGGCGGACGGGGCGGACAGGGCGGACGCACCGCGGCCGACCTCTGGCACCAGTCGGATCCATCAACCCGTTGCAGTTACAGTGTCGAACGCCAATGACTATTGAATTTTGGTGGTGGCCCCTAGGGGGGGGGACTTAAAGAAAGCAATCGTGTCAGCATTTAGCTGCAGCCTCCGAAAAACGATGAGAGAGAGAGGGAGGGAGAGAGAGAGAGAGAGAGAGAGAGAGAGAGAGAGAGAGAGAGAGAGAGAGAGAGAGAGAGAGAGAGAGAGGGAGAGAGAGAGGAGAAGCGAATGAAAGTGAAACATGCGCCGACGCAACTGAGCCAGGGGGTATTCTGCTGTGTCGGGTTTATTTTCTACCTTGTCAAAACCGTAAACGTTTTATTTCCGATTTAATTGCATTCTTGGCCGTTGTCGCCAGCAGCACTCAACGGGACGACTACTTGCGTATCGCGCGGTGAGAGCGCGGCGGGCCACTGGAGGCCTTTTCGTCGACGATGACGAACGACGGCATCAACGTGGTGACCACCGCCACCATGACCATTACAGTGCGCAGTATGGCCACACAGTGGGCCAGAACACCGGTGGAGGCGGCCAAAATACGAGACGCGTTTTGAGCTCCAGAGTCGCCAAATGGGAGTCGAACCGAACGTGTGACCCCACCAATGGATTGCTCTCCAAACGAGGAATCCATTGGTGTGGTCAGTCGTTCGGTTTGCGTCCTGTTCAGCGACTCTGGAGCTCAAAACGCGTCTCGAATTTTGGCCGCCTCCACCGGTCTTCTGGCCCACTGTGCACCATGACCACCAGGACTAGCGCGGCCACCGTGGTGGTCATTGCAGGTTCGCCTCGTTTTCGAGGTGGGGCCACAAAGGTGCCCTCTGGGGCGCTGGGCGACGCTGGGCCCCCATTGGGGCCTCCGGTGCCCCTGGGAGTGCCTCGGTGGGGCCCAGCGTGGCCCAGCATGCATGATCGATGTGACAAATGACCAAAGCGGTCCTGGCGAGGCGGCGGGGCCGGGGCTCGGAGGGGCTCATCTTTGATCCCATTGTGCAGCCGAGACGGTCGGAGACGGTCGGAGACGGTCCGGAGACAGCGGGGCGGCGGGCGACTTATCTGGAATCGGGCCGCCCGGGACCGTCGCCGTGGTCGCCGCCGAGGTCGCCGCCGTCCGCGACGCGAAGCAGGCCGTCCGGGAGATGAGCTGGCGGTTTCGCTCGGTTTAATGTGGAAATAAAATGGCCGGGAGAAAAGAAGACGGTCCTGTCGGCGCAACGCGGCGCGCGAAGGCGGAAGTGTAAAGCAAACAGCAGAGTCGTTTTCGTCGCTCTGTCTCTGTCGTGCTCACGGGGCGCCCCGTATGGTGCGAGAGAGACAGGGCGACGACTCTCAGTGTGGTGTCCAAGCCGGTGGAGACTTGGTGGAGGCGCGGCCGGACGGACCCCCTGGCGCGGAGTGTGACTCTGCGGGCCTGGTGACGCGCCCACACTGTACCACCCGAGGCACGGGTACCAGGCCGGGGCGTTCTCACACCATCCATGGACTCGCTGGGGCCCACCGCGGCGAAGTGTCCCTCGGGGCCGAGTCTGCCGAATGGGGGCGGTGATGTTGCAGATGCACACCGTGGGGACTCAGAAGCGTCGTTCTGTCTCTGTCGCACTCACGGAGAGCACTTCACTAGTGTGCGAGAGAGACAGCGCGACAAACCGATCTTCTGGACCACAGGGTGTGTAAACCCGAAACGGAAATTTTTGTTTGAGCGTGCCGGTTCTGTTTGGAGTGCGGCCGGTGTGGCCCCACCGGACCGCGTCCCGTCCTTTGAGCCGTACTCGCTGGGCTACTGGTATAAACGGGGATTTATTGCGCCGAGTCAGTCAGCACTTCTCAGGGTTCTCGCATATCGGCGGTGTTGATGCTGGCTGCCACCCACCGCCTCGCGGGCCTCGCGGGCCTCGCACCACCTGTAATGTGTACACATTCCGCCGAGTGCGCGCGCCCGCCGCGGGGGGCGCCGCGGTCTGGGAGTGGTGCACAGTGGGCCAGAAGACCGGTGGAGGCGGACAAAATTCAAGACGCGTTTTGAGCTCCAGAGTCGCTAAACAGGACTCGAACCGAACGTGTGACCCCACCAATGGATTGCTCTCCGAACGAGTAATCCACTGGTGGGGTCACACGTTCGGTTCGAGGCCTGATAAGCGACTCTGGCGCTCAAAACGTGTCCAGAGTTTTGGCCGCCTCCACCGGTCGTCTGGCCCACTGTGTGGTGGCAGTCGCAAGGCGTCGCAAGGCGGTGGAGCGGCAGAGGCGAGGCCGTTTCGCACTCATGACAAATTAGCCCGCTAGGCCGGGGATTTGATCAGGAGCAAGACTGATCCGGAGAGTCGTTTTCATCGCTGTCTCTCTCGCACTCATAGGGCCTCTCCTTTAGGGTGCGAGAGAGACAGAGCGATCAAAACGACTCTCTGAATCAGTCTGGAGGGCACGGCTAAACGACTCGGCGCGTCGTTTTGCACGGCTGGCAGGACACCGTTAAAATAGTTCGAAATTTTCAAATGAAACAGTTCTGATTTGGGGCGTTGTTCTGTCGCAAGGGCCGGACCCGAGCCGGACCACTGGAAAGTCTACAAAGGGACCGCTTCGTAAAGTGAAGAAAAAAAAACATTGTTTGATGTGCTTTGAAGGGCTTTAATCACGAAGGATTTTCGTCGAAATACGACGCAATTTTAGAGAGCATCATTTTCCTTGCATCTCACGAAGCATTTGTTCGTAAGCTTCTTTCGGGGATAATGCCCGATTGGGCATAGTGACAGTTCGCACAGGGATCACACGACGCGGTGTCACGACGGCTCTAAGGAGCTTTTGATTGACGCAGCGGGTTATCGTTAGGAGCAAGTCATTGATCTCACACTCCAACACTTTGTTTGAACAGGGGTGCCCGTTTGGCTGCATCATTCAGTTAACACCTCCACCCAAGGGGGTATCTGTAGCAAGGCATTAAACTGGCGTGTTCTACACAGTGCGTGAATTGACACCAGTTGATAACAATTTCCACGTGCTCTCACAGTCTTTCGTGGCATCGGATAACCTCAGGTATGCACAGCGAAGGGAATACGGTGAAATCACGAAGGTTTCTTTGCTAAGCTTACGTGTAAATATTTGTAAATATCAAACTAATGTTGAATCTTGATCAAATTCGGCACCTCTAAAGCTGAAATTTGAAACGTTTACTCTGATTGACGGTTTGCAGTGCTCTACATCCTGTGCATGGGAGTCTCAGGTATGCAGCCAGCGTCTGGTGAATCAGTGAAACTCACCAATAGGTTTGCTGTGCTATAGCTGTCGCAGTCGGTGAGTCACTGTGATGCTCAGCAAGGCCCATTCTCCGAACGACTTTACATGCCTCTTAGTGACCCTGTGAACGCATTCCGGACATTGTACTCGTGATGGCGACCGATTAATACCCGCTGGCTACTCCTCGTCGATGCGGGGGCAGCCTGGAAAAAATATGAAATGGATGCGTCTGTGCGCGGCAGTAAGCCACCCACTACAGCGTCTTGTCTGTCGAGGCTCGGCCAACAACGGTAAAGACCATTTGGGCTGTGCCCTGGCTGTGCCCTGCTTGTATCAGCCAACAACGGTTCGGGTCGCGGCTCGTCGTGACCCGGGCATTTCCTACTTCATTTTTCCGAGCCGAGCCGCCGAATCACGTTCGGGCGCTGCTCCTGTCAGTCGAAACTAAAGCTTGAACGACACAAACAGGCAAATTGCTGCTTCAGCAAATTTCAAGTTCGCCTCATTTGTAGGATGGCAACCCTTCCGCATCTGGTGCATCGTTTCCCATAGTGGCAACACTGGTTCACGTCGTTCCCTTCAAGCCGTGCCGTGCGTACATGACTCCTCGGGTGTGGCACCTCTTTTCGGGTGAAACAAAAAAAGATCTCGTGTTTTTCTTTCCAGTTGATTGTGCTATTAGTAAGACATTAGAAAGCCAGTGCGTTCAAGTTCCCACTGCGGCGGCGTGGCGTGGCGGGGCGTGGCGGGGCGTGGCGGGGTGGGCCGGATACTTATCAGACCACACACGCCAGACCAGATGCAGGAAGACGGACTAGTGCAGCCGACAAAGTCCTTGGGTCTTGCCGCCGACCGGCCGACGCACCGACACCCGCGCCGCCTATCTGATGCAGGAATCGTGAGCCGATCGGAGGTGAAATGCCTGTAAATCATATCACTCAATGGACGGTTCTGATTTTCCCTCCAGAATGAGTGTGTGTGTGTGTGTGTGTGTGTGTGTGTGTGTGTGTGTGTGTGTGTGTGTGTGTGTGTGTGGCGGAGCCATCGCCAAGCCACATCTGACCGCGCTCGGCCCAAGGCTCGGCCCGCCGCGTGCTCCGGTCACGCCTCCCGAAGAAGTGGCCGAAGCGGGGGTGGGGGTGGTTTGACGTGGCGTGATGGAGTCGGAGGATAAAGCACCTTCTTACAGCACCAACGCGCGCGGACCGGTATACGCGGGCCTTGTGAGGTTATGTTTTGATTCCCTTTGTCCAGTCGGATGTAGAAGAACTCTAGGAAGGAGCCGAAACCTCACGTGTCTTGAAGATTTGAAACGCGTGGCTCGCAGTGTAGGGCGAAATGCTAATGGCAGTCCCGCAGTGACCACGCCTAGAACATGATGTATAAATGCTGGTGATGGAGCGGCCGCCGTGGCTGAGGAGTAGATTAGAGGGGCAGAGAAGGATGGCCAGTCCAAACAAAGGCGAGCTGCCGAGCTCCGAGCCACCCCCCGCGAACATGTCCCTGGCCGGCACGGCACGCCGCCCGCGGTGCAAGGCGGGCCGCACTCTAGGCCCTCGTGTATGGGCAGCGAGGATGTGACTCACCTCACGGTCCTCACCTCGCCCTTGTGAGTCCTTGTGAGGTCGTCAAGTCTCGTTGCCTGCACTTTACGACACATAAACAAGGATCCGGCAAATCCTCGCCTTTACATTGAGCGTCGTGTGCTGCTGGGCCCCGCACGGCCCGCAAGGTCCCCCCCGCAACAACAAGAACAAGAAGTGGCGGCCCGCACGTGACTCCACACCATCAATGTTGTTGTTGTTGGCGTTTTCGCACGTCTGAGTAACCCGTTGAGATTTCTTTTGCCCGGTATCATTTTGATATGCAAACCAGCGAGAAGATTCAATAAATTGGACTGCGTGTAACTGACGCTGGAAGCGAGTTGGAAGCTGGAAGTGTGAACGGACGAGAGAGGGGTGGCACACCGTGGCACACCGTGGCACAGTGTGGCGAGAGTCGTAACTCCCGAGGTGCCCGGAGGTAGCTGGAGGTGGCGGTGAGAGGCAGGTATCGTGTACGCGCGCCCACGGCAGGTACGCGCGGCCCCGGTCCGCGCTGGGGCTCTTCTTGTCCTGCTGCTGCCTCTGCTGGCGCCCCGCTGGGAGTGGCGCGGTGCCGGGGCGCGGGGCCGCGAGGGGCCACGCAGACACTGAAAGGAAATACGGCGTGATGCAGCTTCTTCTCGTTCCGGACCTCCTGCATAGCACTGTCAAGATGTGGCGCGCCTCTAAGCGAGCAGAACCCCGGGCAGTTTGGAGGAGAGGCTCTCTAAGAGAAGGAAGGAGAGAAACTTGGAGAGGCTTTATAAGAGAAGGAAAGAGAGAACCCCGGACAGTTTGGAAGAAGCTCTCTAAGGAAGGAGAGAAACCAGGACAGTTTGGAAGAGGTTTCCTAAGCCAAGGAAAGAATCCTGTACTTAGGAAGAAGCTCTCTAAGAGACGGAAGAAGAGAAACTTGAAAGGCTTTCTAAGAGAAGGAAGGAGAGAACCCAGGACAGTTTGAAGGAAAGGCTCTAAGAGACGGAAGAAAATGAAATTGGAGTTTAGAAGAGGCTTTCTAAGAGAAGGAAGGAGAGTATGGACAGTTTGGAAGAGGTTCCCTACGCCAAGACGGAAAATCCTGAACTTAGGAAGGAGCCCTGAACAGTCGGAAGAGGTTCCCTAAGCCAAGGAGAGAATCCTGAATTTTGGAAGAAGCAAGAGAACCCTGAACAGTTTGAAAGAGGCCTCTTTTGGAGAGAGGCAGGAAAAAAACTTGTTTAGTGAGGAAAATGCTGAAAGTAAAGCTCACGGCAAGGCTGGAGAAGAGGCGATGGTTATGAAGAGAGGGCACCCATGTAGGGTTCAAGTTAAACGTAAAAATATTGCGTTCTCAGAGAACTGCCCGAGAGCGGCAATTAATGGTTTTGCTGAAGTCTTCTTTCTTACCACTTCTCCGCTTCGCCATGCTTCGCAGTCCCCCTTTGTCGAGGCATTAAATCACATGGCGCGCACACACACGCACACACACACAACGCATGTACACCTGAGGCCCACGACACCACCTCCGGCTACTGACCCATAATGTAACACCAGAAGCGAAGCGATTTATAGAATGAACCGAAATGTATCAGATGGAGTGGGAAATAATAAATGAGGGGGGAAAGGGTCGCATAACGCGACACCCCATGAATCAAGACTGCGCGGCGTTTGGAAGTGCGCAGGCGCAGTGTAAGTACGGGGTGCCGTGTTGCACACCGACAACAAATCGTCGCAAGATAACCGCCGACGAAACAGTTGCAAGTTTTAATGTGGGGGCGTTTGCGGATCAAAGGATCTCTTTGTAAAAAAATACGTACAATTGCTTTGAAGTCAATTTAATTAAATAATTTAAAACATAATTTATTTCTAAAATTTTAAAATAGATTTTTTTTAAATGTTAGTTTTAGAGGTATGCAAGCGAAGAGGAAAAGTAACGGAAGCAAAACGGACCTTGGACTCCGCGGACTGAAAGACGAGGCGCGTTAAAACTGACGACGTTCGCTTCTCGTTTTCGGAAGACGGAACGACACAGAACGGTGGAACACGCGAGGCATCGACAAATCAGCCGGGAATCGAACGGTGGCACTACACGCGTCCTTTATTGTCCAACATTGGAACAAACGGCGGCCGGGCTGGTGTGGCCACACTGAGCGGCCGGCCGGGCCCCACCATTCCTGGGCCACACCTCGGAGGATATTATGTTGTACCTTGTTCCAAGAGGTCGCGCGGCGAGCCTCGGCCCCACTCTCGGCTTTAGAATGAAATAAATTTCGACGACACCTCAAGCAATCAGGGACCGCGGTGGCGACCGGTAGCCTTGCCCGTTCGCCTGCTTAGCGGGTGCTGACTCATCACTGTGTGTGTGTGTGTGTGTGTGTGTGTGTGTGATATCGTTCCATAAATCCAAAACCGAAAGTAAACTACACTTGGTTCACGCTAGGGCCCCGTGGCACTTCAATAAACGACATTGGCGCTGCGCGAGTCGCAATCTGCGTTCCAAGAGGGATGTGATTGTTGTGTGTTTACGTTGGGAAGGCTGCACGCCAGTAACACCTCCGCCTGATGTTTCTGCAAACGCTTCTGGCCGAGGTGGGCGCACCTCACTCAAACTCGGTGATGGCCCCGGCCATCGTCACCGCGTCAACGCGATCCCCGTTTTATGTCCTGGTTAGGCGAGCTGTCGGCTGAGGACTCTCTCGGCCGGCCGAGGAGGCAGCGGGCCGCAGCGGGCCCTCGCTAGGGCAGCCTGATTCCGAGGGGATTTCTCGCCAAGTTGGCATGCAAGGATGCGGCGGGACGGCAGGATGCTGTTTTGGTTGTTGTTGGTACGTGCCGATGCCTGCCGCTGCCCCGCTGAGCGTGGCCGCTTCTGTTGTTGTTGCTGCTTGCGGCTGCTTGCGGCTGCCGGTATTACAACGCGTGTCGTTGTTTTTCATCCTCCAGTTCATTCATTTCTCGCCTCCCAGTTATTCATTCATTCAGTCCCCATTCATTCGTCCGCTCCGTTTGATCCGGGGCTTCTTGAGCTACGGCCGGGCTGCGTCCGCCCAGCCTGCCGCCTCGGCCGCGCAGCCCTTCGCCCGACCGGCCGACGGAGACGAAGCGCGCCTTCTTCTCGGAGGCGGCCGAACGGCTATTCCATTCACAGCTCGGCCAGGACGAGTGTCGAGAACACACTGACCGGACCACCGCGGGCCGCCGGGCTGGGCCGACGGGCCGCTTGGGCCCTTGGAGCCGGCCGCCAGCCCCGCCAGCCCCGCCAGCCCGGCCGTCAAGAAGTCCCCGAACAGCCCCGGGGGGTCCGGCCGAGCGGCTCCGAACACCCTGCCTGTCTCTCTCGCACGCCCACGGCACGCCACGGCAGTGTGAGGGAGACGGAGCGTCCGCTGTGCCGGAGGAAGCTCGGGGCCGCTATAAAATTACCAACAAATTCGAGAGTACACGGCTACAATTACGGAGGGCCGTTTTGGCTTACGGCGGCGACGTGCGAGGAATGCCCGGGGAAAGTCAAGTCGTGACGTCATCGCCAAGTTTTTCCAAATTTCCAAATTTTGTAAGTTTTCTTCATTGTTGTTTAAATTTCAATTGCTGAATCCTCCGCTGAAAATCCGAAGGTCTGACTTCTGGCGAAAAGTCCTCCCATGTTTTGGTGAGACCTGAAAGTCTCACCAAAATAGAGAACCCAGTGGTGCATGTGGTCTATTGTCAGACCAATTTTGGCGGGACTTTCCAGTCTGACCAAAACTTGGCCTTGCCATATTTTGGCACATGGTCTTTCCATTCGATTTTCAGTGTCCGTTTTGGAACTCGGCTGCTGACGTTGACACTGACCTTGCCGACTGTTCTGACGGTGTGTCATCGCGTCCTGGAGCACTCCCCCTTGCTTGCCGCCTTGCACCGCAAGCGCGTTTCCGCGTCTCGGCGGTCAGGCTGCGGCTGCCAAGCGCTGCCAGGCCAATTACCGCCCGTCTCTCTCCCACCCATGCACGACACCCTGTGAGTGCGAGAGAGACAGAGCGACGAAAACGACTCACGGAATCGGCCTGCCTGCCGACTGCACAGCGCCGCGGAAACCAACGACCAATCGGGTGCCGTTTCAAGTTTTCGCGGTTTTGAGGGTCCGCGTTCGCTAAGCAGCGTGCTGTCCAACCCAAGGGGAGGTCAGGTGGCAGTCCCTTGTCAAGTGTGAGGATGTCCTGGCGACGGCTTTGAGACACCTTGCCATTCCGTCTGTCATGTCCGCTGTCCCCACCTCCCGACTTTGACGTCTCCTATCTTGCGGCATGGGAATGCCAGGTCTCTCACGTTCACGTGTCAAAACTTAACGATTGGCGACTTGTCAACGAAAGAAAACGCATGCATACGTGTCGAAACACCAGCGAGTCTGCCGAGATGACCAATTTGACGATCCTAACCTCACTTTTCGCCGCCGGCCGCGGCGGGCCCGAATTTTCGCCCGATGGTTTGGCTGGAGCTCGGTGGAAAGTCTCGGTGTCTTCAGAGCAGGGGTGTGAACAAATGAGGTGAGAAGCCTCTCCCATCACACGGTTCGGCCGCTTTCCTCCGAAAAGGCGGCCCTGCCGGCCAGTCAGTCCGTCCGTCCGACATTCGTTGAACCGCCGCGGGCGCACGGCTGCGGCGCTGCGGTCGTACTGCACGTTCGTGCGGTACGAGGGACGTGCCGCGGTGCCCGGCCGGCCTGGCCGGACGAATGAATGAATGAATGCACGATCGGCCGACTGAATGAATGAATGAACCGCCTGAATGGAGCGGGCACTTTTCACTCCCTGGTTTGCGGTCGAAAACTTATCTGTCTTATTACCTTACAGCTTCCGGCCCTGTGGCCCTTTTGCTGGAAAAGACGTAATGTCTGTTTCTGTCGGGCGAGCCGGTCGATTGGAAGAGAGAGAGAGAGAGAGAGAGAGAGAGAGAGAGAGAGAGAGAGAGAGAGAGGAGAGAGAGGGAGAGAGAGAGAGAGAGAGAGAGAGAGAGAGAGAGAGAGAGAGAGAGAGAGAGAGAGAGAGAGAGAGAGAGAGAGATATTTGACGGCGTGACAAATAACGAAGTCTGAATGGCGAGGGTGACGCCATCCTTGTCGCACTCGAGACGAAGGGGCCCGAGAATTTGTTGTTTGGATCGTCTGCCGCGCGGTGTGGCACTGCGGCGGCACAATGGCGGTTCTAACCGGTTTCGTTATTTCGCTATATTGATCGTCCGATTGATGTTCGAACACATTGTGGATTATGAAGGGGGCTAAGTAGTTCGAGTGGGCTGCGAACGCTGCGAACGCTGCGAACTCGCTTAGGCCGTGTAACTGGCCCCGTCGGCCCCGCCAGTTGGCGGACTCTGCGCCTCGCCGCGCTGTCAACGAAAAATACGGCAGCGATCTCCATGCAAACTGCCAAGCACTGCCACGGCACTGCCAAGCACTGGCACGGCCTCCTCGGGACGATACACTGGATATGACGTGTGCCCCGCGACCGCCTGCCAAATGCGAGTGCTTCCTGCCGGGCCGATGACTCCAGCGGCTGTGCGTGCGTTGTGATGTTGGAGTGGAGATTTGGTTTCCTATTCAAGGGACGAATTTGGGCGGTGGCACGGGCGGTTAGGACTGGGCAAGGGGAGATCACTGTCAGTGTACAAATCCAATGAATTTCAGTTGAATTTTGACGAATTTCGGACAAAATATATTGAATTTTGAGAAAAATTTCAATAAATTTTAGTAAATTTTACATGTTTGATGAATTTTGGTGTACAAATCTAGCATTATCTATTTTCCCTTTGGGACTAGGACAGTGCAAAAGAGGTGCGTGAAATTCATTTTGCTGTGTGCCCGCCACGAGTCACTCCCCGCCCCCGCCTCCCCCCTCTCTTCCCGCATCCTTGCGGTCACCTGTCAGCTACTTCACGCTTTTATTAAGCCGGTAAATTTGAACGGTGACGTTTTCATCGACGAGCCAAACAGTCGTCGTCTCACGTTTCGACGCGGACCTCCCTCCGTCCGCCGTCCTCTGGCTGAGCCGCGACGTTGTCTCGTAATTTTGGCGCCCATTTCGGCGCGTGGGCGCGAACGCGCGCCGCCTTCCAGTCTGCTTCCGGATCAGGCTTTATACCCCCCAAAAAATGACTTCTTGGATCAAGAAAAATTTAACTTTTCTTGGTTTTTGCAAGAAAATGTTTCCAAATCCAATTTTTTTTCTTGAATAAAGAAAATTTTTCTTGTGTCAAATTTTTTTTTTACAAAAACCAAGAAAATAAAAAATAAAGAAACCATTTATTTGGGTGTACTGCCAACGAGAAGCAGCAAATTCTCATCCTCAAATCCGGAGTTTTGGCGCTCTTGCGGGAATGTCGTGCCTCAATAACTGTAAAAAAAATTAAGTCAAATACCGACCAACATCAGATTGATTTTCCTTAGTACGACCATTATTTCCACGAGAAAAATACCCCCCCCCCGGTATTCTTGGTTACAAAAACACGTTTTTTCACTGTTTTTTTTTGGGGGGGGGACCGGGCGTGCCGATTTCACAGCGTGGCGGCGCACGCGGTACGCGGCGCGTTCGGACAATGTGACGCTGCTAATTGTTGGCGTCGTCAGCACCGAGATTCAAATGCAAGCGAGCAGACGACGCGTGATCGCCATTTGCAGTCCGTCGTTAGAGCGCGTTAAAAATGGACAACAACAGCAAAAACAAAACAGGCGAGAGCACGCGTGTTTGTTGTTTTGGCAGAATAATTTGACTTGATAATGCGTTTGAGTGTTATTGCCCGGGATGATGGCGCGGGCACGCCGGCGGAATGGAAGTAGACTGCTAGAGAAGAGAGGAAAAACAACAACAAAGTTAAAATAAAAGTGTGGACTCGAACCCGCGCCGCTCTCGTCGTCGGGCGGGTTCTCGGAACACCTGATCATTTTTTCCCCTCTTGCCCCGATTGAAAAGAAGGTGCGGATTCAGGGGCCCAGCACGCGATGCCGCGGCGGCTAAACGCATCAAAGGCGAGAAATGGGTGGAATAGAGACAGCGAGTCGCATGGCGGTTCACAGCCCGGGGCTTGGTCCGGGGCTTGGTCCGGGACTTGGTCCGGGGCGCGGACGCCGGCCGGTGTCGGGCCAGGCTGCCCCGCCAGACGTGTTCGTCGCTCTGTCTCTCTCGCGCCCCCACGGGACGTGCCGCGAGTGCGACAGAGACAGTGTGCCGGCAGCGAGCGGTTCGTTCGAAAGGACGGCTAATTTACCAAAATTGTCGACACTCTCGGGTGTGGATGGGGACGGGCCGGGCTGGCCGTGCCTGGCTGACTGACTGAGGACCATCATGGCTGTAAGTAAAAGGGGCTAAATTGAAAAGAAGCGAGGGTCTCGCGTGTTGGGACGCACTTACTGGTGTATGCGCCGCCCAGTCGGACCGCCAAGGCAGCCGCCCCGCCAGCCGCCCCGCCCAGGCCGCCTTGCCTCCCATTTTTCTGCCGTCTCCTCTCATCCCCTGCAGGCAGTGCGGGCAGCGCAGGCCCCGCCAGTGTGCTGCCAGTGCTGCAGGCCCCCAATAACAATTACGCCGGTGAACAAGTGGCACCACATTAGTAACACCAACACCCTCGCCGCGTTCCGATACCCACAATGTTGAAAAATTGAGCAAGTACCTATACAGACAGAAAATTAATTTTCCTAGTGTTTTAATCGGCACTAAACCACGGGGTAATAGGCGGCGGTGCCTTTGAGCGGCCGCGCTGCGCCGCCAGCGCAATGAGTCTCTCTCTCTCCTCTCTCTCTCTCTCTCTCTCTTCTCTCTCTCTCTCTCTCTCCCCCACCTGCCTCACACCTTTCCGCCGCCTCTCACTCGCGAGAAGTAGCGTATTGACTGCTCCTGATCAAGGGAGTGCCGCCGCCTCGCTCGCCGCCCAGGAAACCATTACACTGCCTTCACGCTGTCGCGCGCTCCTTGGCGAAAATTAGCGGTGCAGGGAGGGAAGGAGGAAATAAAAAAGGGTTAGGTTTGTAATTTTGTCTCGTTTTTATCATCATTTCGGCCCTACGAGGCGTGACGGGGCTGAGAGGGGCGCGGCGGCGGGGTCGAGACGCGCAAAGTGTCGCGTGGTGAGTTGGCTTCGCTAAATACAAGTTTTTGCGGAGGGGCTGTGTGGAAATGTTACCGAACGCCGCGTAGGAATGCTGGCCCGCCGGCACGGCTGTCGTGCGGGACGGCCCACCCCGCACGGCCCTAAGGGGCCATGGCGCCTGCAGGGTAGGCAATCGACGCAGCCGTGTCGACGGGTTGCCTACCCGCTGCCCTAAGGGCCCATGGCGCCTGCAGGGTAGGCAATCGACGCAGCCGTGTCGACGGGTTGCCTACCCGCTGCTCTGAGGGGCCATGGCGCCTGCAGGGTAGGCAATCGACGCAGCCGTGCCGACGGGTTGCCTACCCGCCAGGCGTTAGTGTGGACATTGAGTCAGATCCAACTGGATCCCAGGAAGCCTTTTATCTTGAATGCCGCTGCCGTCGTGTTTTGACTTTAGTTGCTCTCTTCGTTCAGCCCTCATTGAACCTTTGAATGGCGTGGCCGGCGTCCGACTGTTTAGAGCCCGGGACACTAAACGCGGTGCCCTTCGATGGCTGCCTGCCCCTGGGCTGCGGTACCCTTCGGCCACGGTGCCCTATTGGACGTCCTTCTTTATGGACACCGCATTGTGGGGCCGCCCCCGTGGGCCCCTGGGCCCTGGGGGCGCGGCAAAGGTGCCGCCAGAGCCCGTGTCCTGTCCACCCAGAGGGCCCTGTCCCGAGGACAATCTGCTGGGGACACTGTGGTGAGGACACTGTGGTGAGGACACTGTGCTGAGGACACTGTGGTGAGGACACTGTGCTGAGGACACTGTGCTGAGGACACTGTGGTGAGGACACTGTGGTGAGGACACTGTGCTGAGGACACTGTGCTGAGGACACTGTCCTGAGACGCTGCCCGCTTGTAATATGCGAACATGTGGCTGTGACGCGTGGCTCGAGTGTCAGCGTCGCTGACACTGTGCGAGGTAATCGTGTAGTAAGGACTGTGGGGGGCCCTCGCGGTAACGCTGGCCCGAGTATTAGGACGAACGTGGCTGCTGGACTCGGTGTACACGCGCTGACGACCTCCCCCGATTGTTTTCGTTGATGTAAACTGTCGGTGGGGCCTCCTCGCGGTAATGTGGGCCCGAGTTTACACGACGCCGCTGTCTGCCGGTCTCTGTGTCTCTCTCGCACCCCCACGGGGCGCCCCACGAGTGCGAGTGAGACAGAGCGACTGCGCTGGCCGGTCGATCGTGGGCCTCTTCCTCCGGCACTGCATGCAGGCAGTCCCGAAGCGTCGCTTCATCGCTCTGTCTCTGTCGCACCCACGGGGCGCCCCACGAGTGCGAGAGAGACAGAGCGACGAAGCGACTCTTCTGAATCATTTGCCTGGAGGTTTTTAGTGGGTGACACCGCGCCAGGCAGGCAGGCCGGCAGGCCTTGGCAGCTGTCGGCCCACTGCTAATTATTTCCATTGGAGTCGCTATCGCCGAGCTATCGAGCTATCGCTATCGACGCGCGCATCGCGGCACTGCATGAGTCGCTTCGTCGACTCTGCCTCTCGCATGCAGAGGGCGGTCCCGGGTAGGTGCGGGAGAGACAGAGCGAGGAAAAGGACTCTCGGAATCAGTCTGCCGGCCGCCATGTTAGAGCTGCATGCCCATACTGGCTGTGACAGTGGACAGCAGCCGCGTGAGGGGAGAGAGAGAGAAAGAGAGAGAGAGAGAGAGAGAGAGAGAGAGAGAGAGAGAGAGAGAGAGAGAGAGAGGAGAGAGAGAGAGAGAGAGAGAGAGAGAGAGAGAGAGAGAGAGAGAGAGAGAGAGAGAGAGAGAGAGAGAGAGGGAGAGAGGCCAAGATTAAAAGGAGGGAAATGGGACCGTGTCATTACGAACGCGTTTCCTTCGGAGCCGCACGTCTCGCGGAGGAAGTCTCTAAACACCGGCCGCGTTACAATGTGCGTTATTTACCGAAAATTACAACACACACACACACACACACACACAGCGGGGCGGCGCACCTCGCGGGGAGTCGTCGAATCGGACGGCCGGGAGGCGCGGCGGTGCAGATCAAGAGGCGTGTAATCAAAAGGTAGGCAGCGAATAGAAATACGGGACGGCCCCTTCGGAGCCCAAATGATGATAGGCGCAGGTCTAACGCGCGCACATCGCGCTGTCATTACTTTTCTAATCATCGTGAAGGGGCGGCGACTCTCCGCGGACTGGCACGGCGCGGATCCAGTCGGAGGGGGTCGCACTTTGCTCATGACTTACAGTGGGCCAGAAGACCGGTGAGGCGCCAAAACTCTAGACGCGTTTTGAGCTCCAGAGTCGCTAAATGGGACTCGAACCGAACGTGTGACCCCACCAATCGATTCCTCGTTCGGAGAGCAATCCATTGGTGGGGTCACACGTTCG
This sequence comes from Thrips palmi, assembly GCF_012932325.1. Classification (NCBI taxonomy): domain Eukaryota; kingdom Metazoa; phylum Arthropoda; class Insecta; order Thysanoptera; family Thripidae; genus Thrips; species Thrips palmi. The sequence continues at coordinate 7,847,745 of NW_023144622.1, forward strand.
ATTCAAGTCCCATTTAGCGACTCTGGAGCTGAAAACGCGTACGGGGTTTCGACCGCCACTCCATCGGTCTTCTGGCCCACTGTGTGTCGGGAGGCACCTTTTGCTACATCCTCCCAACCCTTCTCTGGATCCGCCCTTGAGAGCTGCGTTTTCGTCGTGTCGGCCACGTGAGCGGAAGCCGGACCACTCACTCCAATGAGTCGGCTCGTCGTTCTGTCTCTGTCGCACCCACGTCGCTTCGCACCTCTGTGCGAGAGAGACAGAGCGACGAGGCAAAAGTCTTGCGCGGCTTTGGGGGTCGTGCCACAGTGACCTGACGCGATGTTTCGTTTCGGATTGCGGTGCTGAAAATCGGCGCGCGGTCTTTTCGTGAGTCTCGTAAGCGCCGCCACCAGCGAAGACGTTTCTTGTCTTTTTTTTCCGCCCACCGCCTTGCCTGTGAAACCGACTGCGGCGACGGCAACATTACCGAGGATGTCGTGAACTTGGCGAAACGCCCCCGCGCCAGGGCATGGCCTGGGCAGAGCCAGGGCCTCACACCGACAATAACAACGCACCCAAATTAAGCTCTTGCGCTGTGACGGTGACGAACCTAATTATTTCATTTTTTTCTCTCGCGAGAGTCAGAAGAGAGAGAGAGAGACAGAGAGAAAGAATTTAATAACGTGTTTAGTAGAGCAGCGGGCGTACCGCGTACCGCGCGCGGCGGGGGGTTCCTGCGCGCACGACGTGATGTGCTCCGTGGCGGGGCGCGGCGGGGCGGGGCGGGGCGTGAGCAGCGGCGAGCAGGCATGACCCCTGACGAGGCCTTCCTCGCTATGCAACCCGCGAAAAGAAAACGGCAACGCTAGAAATGATTTGCAGAAGAAAAAGAAACAGTCGTTGTTTTTTAAAAAAAGAATGGGCGACAGAGTTGGAGAGAGGGAAGGAGGTCCGTCCGCGCGGCTACCGCCCCACGTGTGGGTCGTTCTCACGCTCGAGCTCGCCTGTGATTGGCCAACGCGGCGCCCCGTGCGCCAATGGCCGGCGAGCCAGCTGTGTGTGTGTGAGTGTGTGTGTCTGTGAGGCCGGTTGCAGCCGAGTCTGATGCGTTTGCTGATTACTCCGAAACGACCCGTCGTCCGCAAGCCAACAGGCCGAACAGGCGGCGGTGTGGTCTGGGGTAAAGAGAGTGGCAATGCCCGTCGCGAGTGTGTGCGAAAATGCGGAAAACTCGACCTCGACGACTGGAGCACTGTTTGCAGAGCCTCCAGGGCTTCGCTTGCGACCTTTCCAGCGCGACTGACGTTCGGTTCGGAGCGGTCGATCTGTCTCTCTCGCACTCGTGGGCCGTCCCGTTGGGGCGCGAGAGAGACAGAGCGACGAAAACGACTCCCGGAATCGGTCTGCGGCGTGAACTGGTTCGGGTCTGTGAAAGGCGACGGAGTGGCAGCACGATGGTGTGAGGTGGCACCCCCCAAGGGGCCTGCCTCATTTCCATACACTTTTGCGGCCCCGAGTCACTGGAGTCGCTGGAGTGACGCGAGTCGAGTCCTGGTCCGCTCCGTCGCTCTCGCTGCCTATCTCGCACCCCATCGGACGTATCAGGCTCGGTCGGCCCCTGCAGTGTGCCGCCAAAGGCAGCCGATGGCGGCCGAACCGGCTCGCCGCAAATGGAACGAACGGACGGCCGGACGTGTGACTGTTTGGTGTCAAGATGCGCTCAGCATTCAACATTCGGTAGCCGGCCTGCGGTGCCTGCGGTTGCGTCCTGTCTGGAGTCCTCCTGGAGTCCTCCTGGAGTCCTCTCCCACCGGCCGGACAGCTCAGACGGACACGGCCCGGGCGGCAGCCCCTGCGGACGGAGAGTCGTCCGTCTCTCTCGCACCTTCGCGGCGCCACCCTCGAGAGCGAGAGAGACGGAGCGACGAAAACGACTCTCGGAATCAGTCTGGGGCCGTGCAGGGCCGTGCAGGGCCCTGGGGAACGGTGACGCGACGCGCGCCCCTCGTGTCCGTGAAGGAGAAGGACGTGTGCAGCGCGAGGGCTTGGCGTGGCGTCTCGCAGCGTCTCGCCCGGCCGGGCAGCTAATCTGCTGGATTCTCCGGCTGGACATGCTCGCCCAAAATTCAGCAAGGTTTTTCCAAAAATTCTAGACGCGTTTTGAGCTCCAGAGTCACTAAATGGGACTCGAACAGAACGTGTGACCCCACCAATGGATTGATCTCCGAACGAGGAATCCATTGGTGGGGTCACACGTTCAGTACGAGTCCTAATTGGCGCGTGTGACCCACCAATGGATTGATCTCCGAACGAGGAATCCATTGGTGGGGTCACACGTTCAGTACGAGTCCTAATTGGCGACTCTGGAGCTCAAAACGCGTCTAGAGTTTCAGGCGCCTCCACCGGTCCTTCTGGTCCACTGTGGGGTGGTTTTCCGCCATCTTCCTGGAAACGGGAGCCTGCACTCCGGCCTGGGAACGGCGGGCTAACGGCGGGCCTATCGTCGCATCGGATGTTTTTATTTTCCTTAACGACATTAATGAGGATTTGGAGTGGAGCGCGCGAAACGGGCGGAAAAAGGTTGTCGCGTGCGAGGCTCGTTGTTTCTCGTTGTTTCTCGTTATTCCGAGAAAACGAGGCGGAATCGTATAATCGCATTCGTACACGCGATGCACGGGCGGCGCGACCACGCCGACGGCCCTGCCAGGCCAGGCCAGGCCCCGTGACAGTCAACTAGACGGAGCCGAGATATCTGCGCTCGAAATCGTCCCTGATGTGGAAATTGTCGCGCGCACTCCCAACAACGGCGCCGAGCCGAGCGCCGAGCCGAGCCGAGCCGAGCCAAGCCGAGCCGAGCCGTCGGCGCCAGCCATGGTGACGCGGTCTTGGATGCCAAAAGCCTCTGGGCCGCGATCTTTCCCGAAACTCTTCGAAGGATACTTGAGAGACCCTGCTTCTACGAGAGACTCTTCGAGAGACTTTTCTTAGACAGACTTTTTGTACACGACAAAAACGGTTCCTGGTTTTCCCAGGAACTCCCTGGAAATCGCCTGTCTCTTCGGGCTTCCTGGGAAAACCAGGATCCGTTTCTGCCGTGTAGAGAGACTTTTATTAGAGGGACTTTTCGTAGAGAGACTTTTATTGGAGGGACTTTTCTCAGATACACTTTTTAAAGAGACTTTTCTTAGAGACACTTTTCTTAGAGACACTTTTCTTAGAGACACTTTTCTTCGAGAGACTTTGCTTTGAGAGACTTTCTTTGGAGAGACTTTTTTTAGAGAGACTCTTTCTAGAGAGACTCTTCGAGGAGCAGGCGCTGAGCCCGGCTGAGTCACAGGTGCGGCTCAGACGACGCGCCCCGTGCCCCAGGGCCCCGCAGGACCCACAAGGACCCCAGAGGACCCGGGGCGGGGCCCAGCGCGCCGGGGGCGGTTTAGCCGCGGGCTCCGGCAAGCCTCTTCAGGATTAGAGAGCCGAGAGATATGGCTCGCGGCGAGGCTAGGCGAGGCCGAGGCGCCGGGGGATTTGCGCGAAGCGCCTTCCTTTGCTTGTCTCTGAAAACCGCGGAGCAGCAGGGCAGCGGGACTCCGACCCGGCGGAGGTGTTAGACCCTGTGCGCAGGTGCTGGTGGACGCAACAGTCGCTGCTTCCCTGTAAAGTTCGTGTGTGTGTGTGTGAGGCCGCGGTGTCTCGGCCAATGGAGTGCTGGCCGGACTGGAGCACTCACTGTAGCCTCCGCCCAACCGCGAGGCTGCCAAGCAGTTGGACGTGGAGGGGAGGGAGGGACGACGGGGCCCTCGAGACCACACGTGGCTAGACGCGAATGCGTCCGTGGAGAGCTGGTGGCATGGTGGAGACCAACAATAAACAAAATCTTTCATTTCAAACAAAAAAATACAAGAAAAATTTTGTGTTAAAAAAATTAACAAATTATAGATAGAGGTCAAATAAAGAATTGCGAAGGATCTGCTTGTCTGATCTCGAGTATTCTTGCGTTGTTTCTCTCGCACCCTTGGGGCACGCTACACGAGTCCGAGGAAGGCAGAGCGTTCAGCCTGCGGGGCGGGCCGTCCCGCCGAACTGGCGAGTGTGGCGGGATGGCCTACCTCCGCATTACCATTACCATTAAGGGCTAGACCACACATGATCGTATGCCATTTCGGGCCCGACACATGCTCGCCTGCACTGCAAAACGAGACAAGGTCGTCCTTACTAGGGTGACACGTTAGGCGTTCCGCTGCTTGAACTTCCCGCCAGCGCCGCGCCGCCCGAAGAAGACTCTGTTTCTGGAAGTTGAAAAATGGCGGACGCTTCGCTCTGCGTCGCTCTGCGTCGCGCGTCGATTGATCGATCGTGTTTGGCCAATCAGGTTATTGATAACGCCGCGTTTAGCAAGACGAATGGTGGAAGAAGGCGTGCTGCCTGTGCGTCTCGCGACCGCGTCGCCTTGGCCGAGGGAATCGGGGGACGTGCTTCGGTGCGTGTGGGTAAGACGCCGAGTTCCTCGAATATCTGCGTGCGAAGAGACCAAGGTTGACGCTGAAGCTGAAGGGAAGTCCGTACATTTTGCTTGTTTTCACTCTGCAACTTTCTGCTTTCAGTGACATTTAAAAAAAATTTTTGGACGCGTTTGAGAATGTTTACGTACTGTTACCTGCAGTCTTGTTGGTCGACTCCACGCTCCACCTGCATTGCGCCAAAAAGTGTCACTCTGCCGCTGCGCGAAGAGTGAACCTGCTGTCATGCACTCAGGCCACGCTTTGCCGGTCGCCAGTGGCCGACCCGTCCATGCTGCCGGCCGGGCTGTCCGGCTGCCTGCAGACTCATTCCGAGAGTCGTTTTCGTCGCTCTGTCTCTCTCGCACTCATGGAGCGTTCCGTGTCGGTGCGAGAGAGACAGGGCGACGAAAACGACTCTCGGAATCAGTCTGCTGGCTGGCCGGCCGCGATCGGGGATTGGTGCGAGTAATTAGGCGGGGTACTTTCGCGTAATTTGAAGGCGGTGCAGCGGTACCACTCTCGCGACCAGCGACCAGCGCGGCCGTAACGCGGATTATCAGCCCGGGAGAGCGGCGCGCCGCCCGCCCCGCCCCGCCCCGCCCCGCCCCCCCCGCCCCGCCCCGCCCCCCCGCCCCCCCCGCCCGCCCCGCCCCACCCCCCCCCCCCCCACGCCCGCCACGCCCCACGCCTTCGGAGCGGCGGCCTTTGCGGCGCGGCGGTGAATCTATTCATAAATCAGCTCACGTTCGCGGCGGAAAAAAGCACGATTGATTATATTGCACACAAAGGGTGCCCGCAGCCTGCAGGTGCGCCTGTCCGACTCGCGGAGCCATTACAGTGGAGGGGAGGCTGCCGCTGGGGGCGGGAATTTTGAATGGCCGCGCGGCGGTACCGGCGGTACACTGTGGGGAATGCCTGCCGATCTGCCGACGCCAAGGTGGTCATTTCGCTGGCCGCGTAACAGCAGGCTGATTCCGAGAGTCGTTTTCGTCGCTCTGTCTCTCTCGCACTCGTGGGGCGTTCCGCATAGGTGCGTGAGAGACGGAGCGACGAAAACGACTCTCGGAATGAGTCTGCTGGGTTCGCGCGCGCGGCGGCGCTTCGCGGAAAGCGCATGACTCGTTCTCCGGGAAGCACTGCACTGCGAAAGCCCAGAGGCGTGCCCGGCGCCTCCAAGCGCGCCTCCAAGGCCCCGGAGGCCGAGCCGCAGGCCGAGCCGGAGGCCCCCGTCGTGGACGCGAGCGCGGCGCGAGCTTCGTGGAAGCCCCACAGTGCGCGGCGCGGCCAGTGAAGATGACGAAATCCGACAGCTTTCCTGGTACTAAAACAAAATCTCGGTGTCCGCGAGGGTGGCGCCGCCGAGCGCCGCGGTGGCGGTGGCGGCTTAGGGGAGGGAGACAGCCGGCAAAGCCATTGAGACGAGGGAAGAATATTAATTTGGAAGAGACGGGAAGAAACGGAGGAACGAGGGAGCGGGGCGGAGCGGGCCTGGCCGCCCAGGGATGAGACATTTGTGAACAGATTGCCCCTTAATCCGGCATTAGAGAAGTGGCACAGCCAGCCGCTGGTATTTGTTTAGCTCCGTGTACGGATTTCATACATACAGACCTCCCCCGGCCCGGCCTCCCCCGGCCTCGACGCCGCTGTCTATGCAAAGGACTCTTTCTTCCCAAAGTCGGGAAAATATTAATCTTGTGCGGAAGAGGCTGGTTACACGCGCGCACTCACACCAGCAACACGCGTATCGCACGCGCACGCGCGCGCACACACACACACACAAACACACAAACACACACACACACACACACACAATGCTCGAAGGTGGCCGCACAGAGTGGTCATTACCTCAATTAATAATCACTTCGATCTGGGTGGGAAGGGAGGAACACCAAAGACGCGGCTTGGCTGTGAATGTCCCCCCGACGTTGTGGGCGGCGTCCCAGGCGACACTCTGGGCGAGCTTCCTTGTGGTGTGTGTGTGTGTGTGTGTGTGTGTGTGTGTGTGTCGTGCGCGCGTGCGTGTGTGTGTCTGAGTGAGTGAGTGTGCGTCCCGTCGGAGATGCGTGTAGCTTCCTTCACACGCCCACGCAATCCTCCGGTCAAAGCAATTAAAGAAATCGTCCGATATTTACCGCACTCTCTCGGAAATTATTGTCAGTTGGGTGTCCCGTTTGTGGCCCCCTTCTGGTCTTGCATTGTTTCCCAAAGTTTCCCTTGCGGCCCGACAGGAAAATTACACCGAAATTGACGCCGAAAGTGATTATTCATTTCGGGGAGATGTATGTGAACCGACCGGAAAGGGATATCCATCTCGCACGATTACGGATGATGCATGGCGTGACAAAACAATGAGTTGCCCGTCCTTTTTGCCGAGCGATCGTCTCGAGTCGGCCGCGCCGCGAGCGTCTTGCGGTCCCTTGCCATGTCTAGCGGCGCGCGGCCCCAAAGTGACCACCGAAGTGACCACCACAGCGACCACCACAGCGACCACCAAAGTGATCACTAAAGTGACCACCATAGGACACCAAGTGAACCCGACCAAAGTGACCACCAAAGTGACCACCACAGCGACCACCTAAGTGATCACCAAAGTGACCACCACAGCGACCACCAAAGTGACCACCACAGCGATTACCAAAGTGACCACCAAAGTGACCACCACAGCGACCACCAAAGTGACCACCACAGCGAATAAGTGACCACCACAGCGACCACCAAAGTGACCACCACAGCGACCACCAAAGTGACCACCACAGCGACAGCCAAAGCGACCACTTGCCGGACAATACGCGCGGCTAAGCGAACGCACCCAGGCCAGACTAATTATTAATTACAGTCGAGATGCTCGCCGGTGGCGTCTCAAGGAGCAAGCGGGACAGAAAGAGGAAGGAGAGGAAAAGTCTCACAGTGTCCCCGTCTAGCGGCGGCGGGTACAAGTGTCGCGGTCGCCACGCCCCCTGGTGGCGAGGCTTTGCGTTACACCTCGCGCCCTCGTCGGATTGGCGACACTGCCGCAAAATGAGGATAGGTTTGGCTTGGCGAGGTTAGGTTGCCTCAAGAGTGGCAGTGGCATCGAGTTTTTCATGCGGTTCAAGTAAGCAGGGTAAATTTACCGAGTCTTTATGAGTCCTTTAACAAGTAATTATTGTAATTAAGGATGATTCGACTGTGTTTCAGAAAATGTGACCCAATTTGGATTCCTGGGGTTTATAAAAGTGTCGAAGTTTGTTCGTTAACTGGGGTGGCTCATACTACTGTCTCGTAACAATTGAGTCTCATGACTGCTGCGAGATTTGATAAGTCTGATGGTGAGAAATCCGGACGCCCGCGCGAACAGACCAGACAGAGTGAGAGAGAGAGAGAGAGAGAGAGAGAGAGAGAGAGAGAGAGAGAGAGAGAGAGAGAGAGACGGTGCCATTGCAGTGCCCATTAGCTGGGATGGTCTTGTAAAGTTTGCCCCTCATAATTAGGAATGGGGTAGTTGTCTCTCTCTCCAGTCCATTGTTGGCCCCGGGCTATCGCCTCCCGTCTCCTTTTCTCCGTATGGCGGAAGTGGGGCATTAGGGGACTACGCGACTCTGCGACGTCTCGATGTTTAGCCCCTATTTCGCACTTGGAACCGACGCTAGTCCGGCGCAAAATTACTCAAAACTGAAATAAGGCCGTACTCTGTTCAAATTCGAACATATAATGCAGTTTTGACACGAATAATTTTTGAGGACGCCCAAAAAGGTGTCATGAAAAAAGACCCCTTTGAAATTTTCCGACGCTCCCTCATTGGATTTAGTCTGCCAGGGGGTTGGTTAGGTCGAGGAGTGGCGGCCAAACGGCCGTGGACGTGAGTGTCCCATTGATGCCTTGATCGATGGTCGCCATTGATGCATTGCCCTGCAGTGCTGCACCCCTTGGCTGCCTCACCTATCGGCCGCCGTGCCACGCCGTGCCACGCCGTGTGTCGATGCGGGGCATTTGACGCGTCAAAATAGCGAGCAGCGGCGCGTGATGGATCCCTTGGTAATGATGATGAAGAAGGGAACTTAAACGGCCAGTCCGCACTAAATTCTGCAACAATCAGAGCTGGCTCTCATTTTTTTTTTGCAGCATCGCGTTGGTTCTCTGTTTACCTTCCCCCGTTTGCCGTCCCTGTGCGAATATTTATGTATTCTTTACTCGTGGCAACGCTCCTGCGCAGATTTTGCGAGATGTCGTCGGATGTGGACCGCGTTGCCCGCGGCACAGGGCGGCTCACGGCCAGGCGGCGCGGTGTGGCGCTGTGCCTGCCCACCAGGTCGTACACATATTTTTTACCTGCGCTGAATATCGAATGCCGGCATGCCGGACGCTCTCTGAATGGGCAAAATCCACACACAAGCCGCCCCTTCGGCGGCCGCGCGGCCAACGGCACGCCGCCCCAGATGGACACGGTATCCAAATGGAGAACCGATGCCGCGGTGCCGCGCCGCAAGACGCGCCCTGCAGGGCCTGGAGGGCCTGGAAGGGGCGCGCAACAGTGTAGCCCCGTTACAAGCACGGCCGGCACGGCCAGCAGGGCACGGCCAGCAGGGCCTCGATGGGGTTGGGCCAGCAAGGTATGCGCACCGCGCCCCGACGCGCCGACCTGCGCGGCCACCAAACGACTTGATTCCCTGGCCCGGATTTGGGATTTCGGATTCAACGTATGGATCCCTCCGGAGCGGGGCGCCTCGCGGATGGCTTACAGCCGTTGCGGAATGGTTCGTCTCTGATGTAATGGGGGAACACGCAAACACACACACACACACACACACACACACACACACACACACACACACACACACACACACACACACACGGAGCTGACCCTTCCCGCGCACGGTGCTGGCATATCGAGTAATCGAGTGCAGTATCTCGAATCGAGATGTATCGATAATCCGGTCTGAAGTCGTTGCGCGGCCTACTTGAAGCAAACTACTACACCATAAGCACTGCGAGCGCCGTATTTTTTTCCCCTCCCCCGGCTTCGCGTTTTTGCCTCCTTCGCGGCGGGGCTGCTGCCTGAGCTGATTAGAAAGTGAGCGAACACGCAGCTTTGCCATTTTCCGCCGGGGATGTGTCTCACACTGTAAAGGGGGCGAGTCTGTGACTCCTTGCGACAGCAGCGGCCGTTAATGGGAGGTCAGTCAAGTACTGCATCGACGTCATGCTGGGCATTCAGGTGTGTGTGTGTGTGTGTGTGTGTGTGTGTGTGTGTGTGTGTGTGTGTGCCGCGCAACTAGAACCACGCACCGCCGCCGAGGCGTGAGGACGTCCCAGGCAGGGGTCGCGGGGCAGTTGAATAACACGAGGCACCCCTCCGGAGGCGTCCACTCAGCCGAAACAGAGCGCTGTGCGTCGTTGTGCTTTGCTCCAGCTTGCCAGCGCCTTGCCACCCAGAGCGCGGCTGGAGGCGGCTGGAGGCGGCGGCCACCCCATATAACACCTTCCGTGACAATGCGTCGCTAAAGTCCCAAAGTCGAACGGCGACGCTTTTATACCGCGGCAGGCCAAACAAACACAGCCTGCGGGCTGACGAACTGCGTTTCTGTCTCTCTCGCACCCACCACGGGACGCCCCACGAGTGCGAGAGAGACAGGACACAAAGGTGCAGACGGTCTGTGCCCGCGCTCATCGCGGCCTGATTAGCAGCGCGGTGCTCCGTCTCTCTCGCACCCGTGGGGCGTTCCGCCTCGGAGCGAGGGAGACAGCGCGACGCGAAATCGCTCCGCAGGTGGGCATTCGCGAGTGGCGGAAAACGGCCGCCGTACTCTCCGCAGCCTTTGCGTGTGCGCGCGTGAGAGATTTGGGTTTCAAAAGTTGTTTTTCAACAAGGAACGGCCGGCCAAGGTGCCGGCTGGGACGGCAGGCCTCGCATGGGCGTTTGTTGACAGTGGGTAGGGACCGTGTGTGCTTGCATGCGCCCCGCGCGCACTCACACACCGACATATTCACACACGGACACGAACGCACGCCTTTTGGCCATGAGTCCCGAAACACACGCGACGCCGACGCCATCATGGCTTGGCACGAAACCGCCCCGTGGGCCACCACGCCACGCCTTGTTCATGACACGAGTGTGTGTGTGTGTGTGTGTGTGTGTGTGTGTGTGTGTGTGTGTGTGTGTGTGTGTGTGTGTGTGTGGTGTGTGTGTGTGTGGTTTCAAAGGCCGCGCCCAATTACACAATGATTACTGTCACACGGATGACACAGCCCGGCGCGGCACGGCGCGGCACGGCACGGCCCCCCAATCCGTCGCGATGCTATCAGACGCTGCAGCGCGGGACATGTGTGAAGTTGGAGGCACGCTTCGTAATTGGCGCTTTTTGTTTGGCGCGGCCATGTTGGCCATGCTGGAGTCGACATGAAATTGGGGGGCCCGTTGCGTTGGCCGGCCTGGTGGTGGGCCTGGTGGCGGGCCTGGTGGTTGCCGGTGGCGGCCCCGCGGTCGCCCGGCCGGCCTCTTCGCGAGCCTGTCAGTTTTAAGTGCCAGGTTGGGGCGCGAGATGATCGCAGGCTTCTTGTCCAGCTCGCCGTCCGTCACCTTTGGCGAGGAATCGGACCCAAACGCTACTGCGCTGCAAAAAAAGGAGTCCCGAAAAAGAATTAACAAAAGAACGTGTTACAATCTTTGTTTTACGCGGTTTGCTTCGGAGGTTTGTTGCGTTATACCTCTGGCACTTCTCCGTACATCTTTCATCCCCAACTCCTCACTTACAAAAGGGGGCCGGTGTGAAATGCGCGGTGGGCGACAAGGTAAATAGTAGGGAGGTTACTCGGCCATCTGTCGATGAGGTTTCAAATAAGGGAGAGAGCTGCCAACTTTGGAAACGAGAATTCGGACTGGTTTGCATGCCGTGATCCAGGTTTGTTTTTCGCAGCATGGATTGGTACTGTTTTACAAGATCTGCCAATGGACGGAGATAAAGAAGAAAGATAGGTTTTGCCACTGCTGACTTTGATTCGAATGTTTTGGCGCGTTTGCGCAGTTGCCAACCCTGCTGCTCCCTCCCTTACCTGGATCTACACAGTGGCTCACAGTGGCACCCGCCCTCCCGATGTCACTCTGCTCTAAACCGCGACAAAACCTCAGTCTTTAAAAAGCCATTTCATTGTCGACGAGTTGAATGGTGCCACAATGCGGACCCCTGGGCCTCCTGGACCACTCCGCCGCGGAACATACAAGATGGCAGCCGATGGCAGCTGACGTGTCTGCGCGCCGCGTCGGGGGGAGGAGGGGAGAGGGGTTTGCTTCCGACTTGGTGGCGGCTCGTCAAAAAAGTGACAAGTCCCTGACAAACGTGTCGGCCCGGTATAACTTGCAAAGAAGCTGATTGCTTTCAATGAGTGGGAAAAAGAGAAAAGAATGGAAATAGTACATGGTTTGAGAAGTCCGATGGTTACTGATCCGATTATGTTGGATTATGTAGATTATTTCACTGATTACTAACTAGACGTCCACTCTTTTTCTCGAGTTGGTTACCCTTTGCCTGCCACTGTCAACCTACCAAAGTCCGTATGCACATTTTTGCACATTTTTCGACATTCAGACCGCTGTAAACGACACTTTCTCTTAGCCGAATGCGTTCGTTCGGTGCGATCCAAAGCATGCTTTGGAATACGACACCGAAAACTCGGCTGCGAGCGTGACGCTTTGTGACGCGTGACGCGGCGGGGCTATTTAATCAACACCGGCAAGGCGGTGTGGTGGCACGTCCCCGGGGAGGAGCAGGCAGCATCCTCTGCTGTGACAGGCTTCACTCTTCACGTGCCTTCCGACTCCTGGACGGCCGTGCCTTGGCCGTGCCACGCTGTGCCGCGGACGGCAGGGGCGTGTCGAAAGCCGAATCCCCTAGGACACAGGTTCAACAGCAGCGCGAGCACAGAGAAAATATCGTTTGGTAGTGAAAGAGGGACCACCGCCGCGCGGTTGCCAACGATCATGCAGCGTCGGGGCAAAAATTCCTGGGCTAAAATGTAGAAAAGGGGTGGGATGTTTTTTGACGAGTAGGAGGCCTCGCACGGATGGATGCGCCTACTGGTATTGGATAAGAGAATGAATCGTAAAGCTGGCCTTATTGGACAGAACAGAACCCCCTGAAGGCGATCGGCACAACTGGTGCAACCATAAAAAGAGGGACCGAATCGTAAAAATTCTAAAGCAAACAACACGGCATGTTTTCCAGGATATCACCTTCTGATTCCAACCCCCTCGTACTTGGCCATCGGGTATTGCCAAGGAAACCCGAAGCGGGCGGTCGCTATCGTGCTTCAAGCAGCGACATCGAGGATTTTTCTTTAACGTGACGAAATTTAAAGTGTTAGAATTAGTGAATAATATACCAAAGAGGTTATATGATTGTCCCTTTTTAGTGGGCAAACTGACCCGAAACGACCACTCAGCCAATGACGTGACCCTTGACAGTGTAGTCGGGCTTCTGGAGGCCAGTAGAGCTCGCCTCACGAACGGCCATGCCGACGTTACGGGCCGAAAACGCTCTCCGGGGAAATTACGTAAATCGGGCGGAATCTTTTTTACTTGACGGAGTGCGTGTTTAAGGCGGTACGGGGGACACTGCCGCGCGCTACCGCGCCACCAGAGGGCGCCGAACACGAAGCCGGCGGAGCTTCGGAACGAGATGAGAACGTTTCGTCACTAATGTCGGAAGGCGGTGCCTTGCTGTTCGCGTGACCTCGCGGCCGCCAGAGGGCGCAGCACGCCGCCGCCTGGCCGAATCTCATCACAAGAGCGAACCATTAACCTAAGCGGGTGGCTTTGGCTGTTTCGGCCCGCATCGCTCCCAGAGGACGAGGTAAGTGGAGGACGAGGCAAAGAGGACGAGGCCAGCAGAGGACGAAGCAAGCAGAGGACAAAGTAAGTGGAAGAAGACGAAGCAAACAGAGGACAAAGTAAGTGGAAGAAGACGAAGCAGGCAGAGGACGAGACAAGCAGAGGACGAGGCCAGCAGAGGACAAGGTAAGTACAGTAGGACGTGGCAAGCAGATGAGGTAAGTGAAGGAGGACGAGCGAGAGGACGAGGCAAACAGAGGAGGAGGTAAGTGAAAGAGGGACCACGTAAGCAGAGGACAAGGCAAGCAGAGGACAAGGTAAGTGGAAGGGGTCGAGACGAGACCGAGGTAAGTGGAGGAGAACGGCGACGGTCAGCGCCACTTGCCTTGCGCTTCACCAAAACAATATCGGCAAGAAAGAGACATTTTACCGTCTCCAAGTCCAGGCTGCGCCGGCGCGTGCCCGGGAGGCTGATGAGGGCCTTCGGGTCCTCCGGGTCTCTCGCAGCTCGGGCGGCAAGGGTGACGCCTGCCGCCTGGTTCCGAAAGATCGTTCCACCGATCTGCCTCTCTCGTACTCATGAGTTGTCTCGTAGGGGTACGAGCAAGACAGAGCGACGAAACGATTCTTCGGGGTCAGGCGACTGGCCGGCTGGCCACCACCGGCTGGCCCCGGACGGTCCTGGCCGGGCGCGCCGAGTGGAGTGGACCCTCTGGATATTGCGAACACATTTCTTGCGCGGCATGCGCGCGGCGTGGCTGCCCCTTGAGGAGGTCCGCGAGTCCGGCGCGACGTGGCCGGCATGCCGCATGAGCTGAAACGTATATTAAGTCGTGCGGATATCATTGGTGTCCGCATCAAGAAGCACAATATCATGCCGACCCTGCAGGACCTTCCAGTGCCCCCAGCTGGCGCGCGGCCCCGGACGCCCGGACGGCCCCCGGCCGGACCCCGCTATCTGCGGCAGGACCACAAGTGCCCCAGCTCGGACCGTCCGCGCCCAGATTGCCCGCTTTGATTCCGACCGGGGGTTTCATCCCCCGACAGGGGCGGCAAAAAAGAGGAGTGGCTGTGCATAGTCGATTTGAGAAAACAGCGAAATGCAAATGAGACATCCCTTTCATTTTGTCTTCGAAAAACTTGAAAGATTGCAGACCTCCCGAGAATTGACTGAGAAAACTCTTCAGCAAACTGTCGTGGAAATATCAACCTCTCATGTCAATTTCCGACCCAGTCAGGCTCTTCCTTGGAAGCGAGTCTCGCCTGCACGGTGTGGCGAGTGTCCCTCAGTCTCATCACGGACACGTGTGTTTAGAGGGCTCATTACAGCGAAGTAGCCAGTGGCCACAGTGCAGGGGCGTGGCGGCGCGCGGCCACCCAGGCTGACGGCCGTACTGCCGTTCAACGGCTCACTCGCGAGCGCAATCAGAAGCCATTTCCTTTCTCGAAAAGGAAGACGATGGAAACTGCGGAAAACTGTTTTTCATTAGCTCTCCTACTTTTTGTAATGTTGCCAGGGGGTGTCTGTCAGTAAGCACCCATTGTTGAATAGTGGACTGTCGCACAGCAAAAGGAGAGCCTGTAATAGCAACCCAACGCGGTTTTACACGTGCATGTGTGAGTGTGCGAACGGACGCGCACACGTACGCGACACCGCGGCCTTCCATACAAAGTCCTAGGTTATCATGGGGACGATCGCGGCCATGCCTGGCCATGCCTCGAGGAATCCCTTCACGCGTTTACGCAATACCTGTCACAACCGCGCCTCCCCTAGGCTGTCTGGCCCCGCCCAAAGGGTTGGTGGGGGTCACCGCGCGGGGAGGACCTCTCTCTCTTCTCGAAACGACGCGTCCTCGACGACATCAGGGAGAAAGAAAAAGGTCCGCAAGGCGCGAAGCGACGTGATGACTCGGGAACCGCGTTCTCAAGACGCATAGTTTTTATTCAAAGCGCGTTGTTTATGTCCGTCGAGAAATTGGACGCTGCCGTGCCTTTCCACGCGGCCCGTCCGCCGTTTCCGCCCCGCGGTCGTGAGTGCGCGGCGTGGCTAAAATGATTATTAATTGGGCTGATTGTATCTTCGCAGGGGCATTAATGAGCCGGAGGGCTGTCCGATGAAACACATCATTGGAGTCGATAGCGCCCAGACGGCCCCGCCGCCGCCGGTCTCTCTTGCACCCATGGGCGAACGTGTATGGGTGCGAGGGAGACGGAGTGACAGCCCCGTCCGACGACCCGCCGTACCCACGGTCCGCGATGCGCGGCGCGGATGGCGGCTATACTTCACACTTACGGGTCGTCGCGGTGTGTGTCTCAATCGGGCGATTGCCCCTGGCCCGGCCGAAAGCACCCCAGCACGGCCCTAACTGGGCGGACCGGTGTGCCGAGTTGCCGGCTTTTGCCTTTGACCGCCACCGCCGCCGCCACCGTCGTCATGGCAACGACCCGTCTGATAGCCGCCGCCATCACAGCGGCACCGCGATGTAGCCGCCGTCACTATGCTCACACACACGCACACACACTCACACGAAACAGGCGGGGCAGGTTATCCGATAGGTGCGTTTGTTGTTGTTGTTTGCCGTCACCTGTCCCTCCTTGTCGCACACTCTTTTCATTCGGGCGCGGCAGAGACGGAAATAAAAAAGGGGGAAACCCTTTTTCGGGTGCGGCAACCAGTGACTCACACACACGCACACACACGCAGGCACTGGCCTGAAAGGGACGGGATCACGTTGATAAATATCAGGAAGAAGCCACCCGCGCGGCTGCGATAGACACATGTATCCTCCGGGCCGGCCCTCTCGCCGCTACCCCTTTTTCCCGTTGAAGTGCCGATATTTATCATTTTTGTCGCGGGATATTTTAGTTGTTGTTGGTGTTGTTGATGATGATGTCGATGGAGGGGTGACGGGCTGCTGCAAATAACTGGGCGCGGTGTCTTCCGGCTGCACCTTCTTCCATGAAAATTTGTGCAAAGTAAAGACAGACGGTATGAAAAATTTCTTTTTCTTGATTCTGTCGCTAACGCAAGCCATCAGCTTCATATTCAGGGCTGAGAATGGCGGCGTGAAGTTGAAAGTCTTGAAATATTTTTCATATTTGGAGTCCGGGAATGTGGACTGATCCCAGGGCGTCCCAGGGTGGGAGAGCGTTTAGAGTGATGTCCAAAATGTGTTACAATGCCACTCGGTGGCCGGTCGGTGGGAGCGTGGCACGCCCAGTGAGCCCAGCGTGCGACGGAGGGTCATCAGGCACAAGCAGCGTAATGCAGAGGCCGCGCAGGCCACGCCGGCCAGTCTCTCTCCCACTCGTGAGCGTCTCTGAGGGGTGCGACGGAGAGCGTCGACGTCCAAAACCAGCCTGCTGGTGCTGCCTCTCATCCTTGAAGCCCCTCTCTCTCTTTCTCTCTCTCAATGTCAACCCGTGCATTCCGGGAACAGTAGGAGGCGGACTGTCGTGGACCACCGTGGAGGCCGTGGGGTCGAGGAGATGAATCTTGTCTTCACACTCGCCGGCCGGGCCGGTGGCGGGGCCGCTGGGCCGCCGGGCCGCGGGAGGGGAAGGCCGTCGCTGCGTCGCGGCCACCATTGGGGGCCCCCGCCCAAGATCAACATGTCGTCCATTCAGAAGCTCGAGCTCCCCCCTCCCCCCGCCCCCGCGCTCGGATTACATCTCATCGCCGGCTGCCTACGGCTGCCTCCCAACGCGGGGCCGGCCATTTGTCGCAGGGCAGTCAGCCAGACCCATCCAGGCCCATCCCCTGGCCGCACCTGCCCACCTGAGTGCCCGCCACTGTATTCCAGTGCGCCCTGCAGCCCTCCAGGTTGGGGATAAAACGCCCGTAATGTTGGCAGCGCCTCTCCGAATGCACGCGCCGCGGCCATCCGTCGTCCCGAAGTCCCGAACGATCCGTCAAGAAGTGTCGCGTGTTTGTGGCTGCGGCCGCATGCGGCTGGCAGCCCTGGAAAATGACGGGATTATGGAGGCGAAAAAAAAAGACGGCCCGGAATAATGACATGCAGTGCGTGGTGTAGCCGCAGCTGCCTTCTGGAGACGGTCGGTCGGGCCGCGACCCGGGAAGTCGTTGTCGTCGTCGCGGTGACGGCAGCCAGGCTGATTCGCTCGGTCTCTGTTGCGCCTGTAGTCGGGACACATCGTGGGCAAAAGAGAACGAGAGATAGAGAGCCAAGGTGCGCGCCGAGAATGGTAGCACTGTGGATTCGCCCACAAAGGACGTGCGAGTTGTGTCAGGACCAAGGCCGCCCAATTTATAAACAGAGGCACGAACTAATCCGGCCTTTTATGCATTTCCCGAAATGTTAATAACAAGGCGAGTGCGGCAGTAGGGCCCTCGGCAAGCTGCCGCCCCTCCGCCAGTCGAGAGAGTGGCGAGGAGACTCGGGGGCGCGATGGACACGGCGCGGCGAGGGAAGGGAGTTGAGTTGCAAGTCAGCGGACTGCCGCATACACACATCGCCTTGCGAAAGCGCAAAGCGCAGAAACAAGGACGTTTTCCTGCGGTAAAGTGTAAGTAAATAAAGCAACGAAACAATCCTAAAAAGAAAAGTACCGTCGGACACACCAGTGGAGGTGCGGAGGCACACCGCCCGCCGCAACAGTGACAGGCAGAGAGGTTATTAATTTTGGCGGGAAATTAAAACTACGGACAAAAAAAAGGGCGCGGAACAATGCCTAACAAGGGCGGCTTATGTACACAAACTGGGGGCGGGGAGGATTTGTTTGCCAAATGGGTTTCTGCTGCTGTCAAGAAGGGCGGGGTGGGGGAGCGTCATGGCGCTGACGAGCGGCGCCTAGTCTCTCGGAGGGGCGCACCAGAGCAGTGGGAGGCCGGGCAGGGGGAGGTCGCAATTGCCCGGGTGGAATTTTAAACTCGGTCCCGCCATTATTGACTTTATAATCCCTGCGCGCGCGCCTGATGTCTGTCGGCTGCTGCCCGGGACGGCCGCGGCGGCCGGGGCGGTGGGGTGGGGGTGACAAGGCGGGACCGAATTTGCTGACGCGCCTTCTTGTTGTATCCCCTGCTGTCTTATGCCCCGCGCCATCCTTCCCAACAACAACAACAACTGGGCGCGAATACGGACCACGCGATCGGGCGGGGACTGACAAAAGGCGCCCAAAGTGGCGGCGTGCTTTTCAATAAGGCATTCGGTCGGCACACGAACCGACAACAACACGATCATCGCGCCACACACACACCTCTTTCTTCACGCGGCCCCCTCTGTCTCTCTCTGGCTCTCTAATTACAAGCCAATAGAGAGTCGCACTGGTCAGTTTCTCTCCTCAACAGGTAATGACCACCATCTGTGCACTTGGCGGCACACGGGCGGTGCAGGCCGGCCGCAGCCATCTGCCCCTCCCCCTCCCCCTTTCGCGGCTCCGCGGCTCATCGGCGGCGCGCCTGCACACCTTCTAGCGGCCTCAAATTAGCGTGCCGCTATCCGCCCCGCCGCCTTCTCCGTCCCTCTCTCTCCCCCACTGAAAGTCGTATTACTTCACGTTGTGATTGACCACTCACTCACTCTAGTGCGGAATAAAAGTCTCGGGACTCTTCTCGCCGACTGGCTCTCTCGCCCGGCCGCGGAAAAGGCATTGTGCAAAAGCCGTGGTGCAGTCCGTTCTGCCCGTGGTCCGGCCTGCTGAGCGGTTACTGTCTCTCTCGCACCCTGGCGGAGGGCTCCTTGTGTGCGACAGAGACAGAGCGACGAACCGTTCGGCTGTCCAGCCTGGCCGCTCTGGGCGGAACGCGGAACGCGGCAACGCGGCTGACTTCAAAGGCGGGCAGGCCTTTCCACGCCCACTCGATCGCCGCACACACACACACACACACACACACACACACACACACACACACACAGAGTGTACTTCCCCTCTCCTCCTTGTCGGCGGGCGAAACAATTCGCAATTGCAGCGAGACTTAATGGCGCTCCGTCCGTTTCCCCCTCATCGACGTCGCCGTCGACGCCACGCAGTGGCGCAGCAAAGGGTTGGCGGGGCAAACAGTGTAGGGCGCGGTGCGGGCACTGAACGCTCTCTCTGTCTTTGCCGTCGTGCGTCCAATGCGCGCCTCGTGCACGCCACCTTTGATGTGGGCGCGGCCGGGCAGGCCGGGCAGGCCCCCCGCGGCGGATGCGATATGTGTAGCAGCGCGTGTTTGTTCCTCTCGCGGTCTGTCTGTCTGTCGGGCGCCGGTCCGGCAATAACACGAATAGAAGCCATTGATGGGATGCCTCCCAATCATGCTAATACGGGCAGCGCTACCACACTGCCGCCTCGCCGCTACCGCCCTTGAGGTCATAACTACCGTTTTGCCGGCCGGTAAGAGGGACAATCGTCCGTCCCGACGGGTCGGCGGGCTGGAGGCACTCCAGTGGAGGCACGAGCGGGGATATAATGCGTCCGCCCCGCGGCCAGCAGCGCCCCGCCCCGGCACCTGCTGCGGCAGCCTCTCCAAAAATTAGCTATTCCAGGAAAATGACCTTCCGATAATGATGTCATTCTCGGACGCCTCGGACGCCCGCTTATGCCGTTCTAACGGCACGAGATGAGGCCGCAGGCCGACCAGGTGCGCTTTCTGGTCTCGGTCGCGGAGGGCCAGTAGCTTGAAGCCCATTTTGTGGAAAGAGTACTTGCGAAATCACAACTGTTGGTGGCACTTTACCTTGCATCCATCCTACAAGCTACGGCGGACGTGGGTCCTTAATTGAAAATGGCCAACTACAATTACCGCAATCTAACCTCCATCACTGCTGATGCCGATCAAAAATTTACGAAAAAGGGTTGGAGGCTTGCCGTTGCCTTTCGCGCTCGGGCGTTCGATCCGAGCCGTGCTGGCATGGTAATCGCTAGCCAACAGAGCCGCGGACCAGTAGGAGCGTGGAGAATGGCCACGGTGCCGGGCAGGCAGAGGCCGACACGCGGCATGCGATACCGGCAAATCGGCGTCCATTCAAGGGGAGCACACTCCGCGCCCCAGCCGAGCAACGCCGAGCAACGCCGAGCCGATGTGCAGCAACGGCCCGTTTGTGTTGAGCCCAGCAGGAAGGAACCAGGACCCACAGGGAAACGGACTCAGGACACTCCTTTCGTCGCCAAAAAAAACTGTTTTAGTTGGCAGATGATACATTCATTATGCGGTAAATGTCATTAAAAATCTTGTACTTTAAAAAAAATTCTCATTTTTCTTGAGGGGGAACAGCTGCAGAAAGTAAACACGCCTAGAAGGTCTACAGCAAATTTTTCGATGAGGACCGATAAAGGAATGAGGACAAAAGTAACGAAACAAAACTCTGTGCCGCACTTTTGGTGAGTCGTCCCGGCGTGCGGTTGGCCGCGCATGCGCGGTGCACCGCCTTGTAATGCGCGTGCTTTAGTGCCGCGCTCCGCTCCGCCTTGCTGGAGTCGCTGAACGTGTCGTATTGTGCGCGGCGCGTTTGCATGTAAGGCCCGCGCGATAAACAGAACTTGGGTGGCTGCGTTTGTCGCGCGCAGGCGGGAGTGGGGGAGGAAATTTCCCCGTTTCCTGCGCCTCGGGAGGGGGAATTTCCCTTCCCGGGCGCGGCTGCGTGGCGCTCCCCGCGCCGAGCTCATCTTCGCCGCGTTTAGCGACAACATTGCCACCGCTGCAAATTCTCAAATCTCGCCTCTAAAGTTGGCGGCCTCAATTAGTGGCCCCACCGCAAGACCGTTCTCTTCTTCTTCTTCTTCTTCTTCTTCTTCTTCTTCTTCTTCTTCTTCTTCTTCTTCTTCTTCTTCTTCATAATTGCCGTGTAATCCCCTCGAGCCGTTCGGTTAACCCTTCCCGCCTTTATTCAGCAGCAGCGAATAGCCTCCGCGCTTTGGGGTTGGAGGCCTGGAAGGCCCGTACACTGACTTTCTGTCTCTCCCGCACTCTTGGGCCGTCCCCTTTAGGTGCGAGAGAGACAGAGCGACGAGAACAACTCTCGGAGTGAGCCTGCTGGAAGGCGCCTGGGAAGGCTCCATGAAGGCACCCCTTCCCCCGTGCAGTTTTATCTGCAATCTTTGGATAGTCTGGCTGCAAGATGGAGTCACACTAGCGCTGCACCCAGAGACTCCGCCAGCTCGCCAGCTTGCAGGCAATAATTAGTTTTAGATAGCTTAATGATAATGAGGTCCGCGTTACAGGCGCCACCGCCTGGCGAAGCCTGGCGCCACCGTCGGGCACACTGCAAATTGAGGAGCAACCCCCTCCGCGAGGAATATGCAAATGGAGGTGTAGGCACTCGGCAACCTTATTTCAGTTTCTTTTTGCTTCGTGTTGATCTTGATGGACTTTCATGGAGCACTGTAGAAAAAAGTAAAGGTCGATCGACGAAAATTTTGTTGATTTCTGAAGGAACATTGTTTTGACAAAGGGAGTGCCTTGTGACTTCGTGGTCAAAGCGATTTAAACTAATCGATAAATGAACGGTGAGGAAGTCAAAACAGAAGGTAAAACCCTGAATGATAAACTCAAAGGCAAAAGTGGGAGGGCGGTGGGATTTTGATGAGGACCAGGCTGGAAATGGGAGTGGTGTAAGGATTGGCCTGGCGCTGAAATGAGAGCAATTTGTAAGTCGAGTGCACCCCCTCCCCTCTTCCCTCCAGCAGCGCTCCAACGCGGCCGGGCCCCTGAGGGGGTTGCTGCGCTTTTCGCGAGGTCTCACCCGCTGGGGCCCCCTCCCCCTTCACTGTGACTTGAACCGTGCCGAGGCCCCAGGGTGGCACGCCGGACTCCGGGAGTTGCACGCACTTTCTTCACACCTTCTACCCTTCCGAAAGCCACCCCTCGCGTGCGTCGCGTTCCTTGCATGGGGACACGGGGGAGCTGTTTGCCTCTAATTGGACTGAGATGGAGTGGGAGGAGTGTAATCCACCAGGCCTGCCTTTGGGCTGCCTTTGGGCTGCCACCGCAACAGTTCCCCACGGCGGTGTCTCTTTCTCTTTCCACCCGACTCAATGGCTCAATATTCTCTCTCTTTTTATTTTTCTCCTGACTGGCCCGCCCCTTTGCGAACCGCCACCCCCTTGGCTCTGCACGTGTAGGGGAGAAAGAGGCAAAAAAAGAAAAAGGAAAGAAAAAGATTGCGAGGATTTTTCTCGGTTCCTACGATCTGGGGGCCATTTAAGCAGAACGCCCTATTGGTTTCGCTGATAGGGCCACTTAGTTGGTCCGCGGCTTGGCATGGCCTGGCATGGCCTGGCATGGCCTGGCAGGGCGCAGCCCTTGCGGGGCTCGCAAAAAGGAGGCTAAGTCCGGGGGCTTAGGGAACGTAAAGGCAAGTTAACTTTCGACGTAATTTCTGCCGAGTCTTCTCTGGAGATAAAGCCCCCCCAAGGTGGAAACTTTGCGAAAGAAACAATATCTCGTAAAGCGAAACGCTCTTCTGCGAAAATAAGAAATGTATCAGTTGCAGTCTCCTCTGTCTCTTATTTTTTGCGGCCGATCGGTATCTGGGCATGATGCGCGGTACTGAACCTGACCAAAACGCAACATCCCCCTCACGAGTTGGCCTGGTTGAGACGACGGAAACTGGAGGTAGTTTATTTTGGGCTAAGTGACGCGTCTCTAACGCTTGTCTCCACCCCAGCGTTTAACTGCGGATTAGGATGACCCAGTCTGTACATCGCGTCCCTCCCTGCTCCGCAAATCTGTCAACCCTCCCCTCGGATGATGCTCCCTGGAGGTCGCGGGACCCGCCGCGCCGAGCTATACCCACCATGATGGACCGTGTCAATTTATGCTCTCCCTATTACGCAGCCTCTGTGTGTGTGTGTGTGTGTGTGTGTGTGTGTTTCTGCTAGGTTTTTTTCCGCTCCCTCCTCGCACCCTGGTGTGTTTGTGGATTTAGCGTGCAGTCGATATGGTGCCTAATGGGAGTCAAGTCGACGTGTCCTAAGCTCGGTTTAGAATCTCGGCCGTCGAAATGCTCTCGATTGCAACAGAGGCAGTACAGGCACAGGGGAATGAAAAAGCTTGCCTTTGGACCCTGTGTTGCAAACTTGTCACCGCGTTCGTAGAGTGGCGGTCGCAGAACTCTTTGCGACTGAAATGTTTGCTTCAGCGAAAAGCTGATGGTTGCAGCACACCCCTTCTAAGCTCATCAACTCATGACAGGAGGCTCAACTCTCTGCCCTGAACGTCAGCGTCCTTCGCAGGCGTGGTCGGTGAAAGGGGGGAACACGTTCTTACTGCAAGTTCAAAAACAACACGCTTTTTGTTGTTGTTTGCGCGTGACCAATGGGCGCGCTGCATCGCGGCCAACGGGATCAGCACGCGACGACTCGTGCCGCTCGTATTAATCCGCCATAACTAGATTAAAGCAATGTTTATAACTGCCGCGTTTAAAGCCTCCCTCTTCGACGCGGCCTTCGCGGCCTCCATCGAGGCCTCCAGGCCTTCGGGGACGTCACCGTCGTAATCGTTTCGGTGGATCTGCGCGACCGCTAAGATTAAAGCCATCCGTGCATGAGGTCTGTCTGTCTGTTCTGTCTGACTGACTGCCTGCCTGTCTGCCTGTCTCTGCTGGCGGTGAATTCTGTGGTGACGCGTCCGGCGCGGCTCCGCGTCGTCCTGGCCAGGTCCTGGCGGCGTCCTCACGCCGACGGTGTGCTCTGTCACCCACCACGATGACGCGCCAAGGACGAGTTGTCACGTGCAGAGCGTGCACGCCACGATGAGAGATGAACACACACACACACACACACACACACACACACACACACACACACTAGCACGCCATATATGATACCAAGGGATGGATTGACAGCCCAGTCTCTCGTCGACGGACACTGCCAGCAGTCAGACAGCTGCACGCCGCGTGCTCTGTCTCTCTCTCACACACAGACACACATGCGCGCACAGGGACACCTATTGCTTTTGAATTACACATCAGCGTCCTGCATGCCTAATAAAAAAAAGGTTGCGCACACAGTGTAAGTAAATTGCGTTTGGTGTTGGAAACGTTCTTCTCGACCGAAATGCAAAGTCATACGGGCGTGCAGTAGTTGCTGGGCTGGGGTCAGTCCAGTTAACAAGCCGCTTGTCAAGCTCACTCCGCGGTGTCCGCACATGTCACTGCCGCCCACAAATCTCGCGCTGCAATCACGTTTATTGCCTCAAATCTGCCGCGCGGCCACAGGGGCCGTAGCGCTAACAGCGGCTCTCAAAAACGCCTACCGGCGTTTCTTTTCAGTTTTTTTGAAATTTTTCGACAAAGAGGGTGTTTTTTTTTTTGCGTGCAGCGTTTTGTTTGCAAACTCTTTTGAGTGTTTGTGTGTGCCGTCGGGAGTGTATAGTGTGGGTGCGGTTGAATAATACTGTTTTTATTCAACGAATCGTGCTTTGCAAAGGATACCGGTCAAATGAACGCGTGTCTAGGCCGCAGCCCCGACTACGGCCCGGCACTGCCCTGCCCTGCCCAGACGCCGGCGTGGTGGCGTCGCGACGCCTCCCCAGTCCAGCGCAGAGTGAGCCGCCTCCTCCGTGCTCCGCGGCTGCACGCCGCCCCCTCCCTGGCTGCCCCCACCCCAGCCCGCGCGGCGTGCGGGCCGTGGCGCCGCCCCTCCCCTCCACTCGGCAGGCCGGTGGCCAGGCGCCTCCCACCGCGCGGCCCGGCCAATGGCGTGCCCGGCCGCCGCGTCCCGCGCGCTCTCTGGCGGCGGCGCGGCGAGGCGTCCCCCCCAGCGGGCGCGAGCCGACAGCCCGGCCGGCGGCGCGTTGCTGCGTTGCGGCGCGCTGCGCTCGCGTTGCCGCCTCAGTGCGTCCATCCTGTGTCTCCAGCGAACATGGCCCTGCCCGCTCGCGCTGTGCGTCGGCCGGCCTAACCTCGACAGCGATCGCGTTGCCGATGTCGCTCGGGCCCGTGCGTGCAGTGGAGTGACGGCGTGCCGCGGCGCCGAAGACCGTGCTCGTCGAGTGTGACAGTGTTACAGTGCTAGTGATGTTACTGGGTACCATGCAAGAGGACGGGCAAATCCTGGCGCCCGGGATGGCCGGCGGCAAGGTTCGCGCCACCGACTTCTCCATCGCCGCCATCATGGCGAGGGGATCGCGCGCCGCGCAGGCCCGGCCCGGCAGGAGTCCGCGGAAGAACACCGGTACGTCCGCCTGGAGGACAAGGATTATCTGTGCATCGCTCGCCGAGGACGTCGCCGAGGACGCCGCCGTGCCCACGGACGCGCCCCGCACGCCGGCTGTGCCACGGCTGTGGACCGTCCTGGACATTGTTCGCCCTGACTGCGGTTTGATTGCCCGTTTACACTGCAGCCGATGTTGGCGGACTCGCTGACACTGGAACACCCAGCTGTTCCAGGTAGAGGCGGCCAGGGCCAGGCGGGGCGCGACCACCCCGACCGCCCCGAAGGGGGTCTGCCGTGTCGCACCCCAGGCGGGGCCCCATCGGGGCACCCCGCCGGCAGTGCCAAGGCAGTGCCAAGGCAGTGCCTAGGGCGGGCCCCATTCAGCCGCCCCGGACAAAAGCGTGTTTGGAAGGACGCTAAAATGCGCGGCCGGCCTGTCGCCAAATTGGCGCGTCTGGCCGCGGCCCCCCGCGACGCTTCGGGCCACCGCCGTGGAAATCGTGAGAAAAAGCGCGTGAAATTGTTGTTGACGCGCCACATCTGGCCGCCTAAAATAACGCCCGGTTGTACTCGAGGGGAAAATGAAGACGGTAAACCGTTTACGACCGTTTTTGCGCTGGCGGCAGTGGCGGCGCTGGCGGGGCCGGCCTCGGGGACGGCGTCGGAATCAAGGGCGTTTTGCGGAAGCGGCGTCGCCTCGCGTCGAGCGCCCCATTGCTCCGCATTGCGCCCACTCCGCGGAGCCCAGAAAACCCGGCCAAATCAGCCGGATGACAAAACACAGTCCTTTGTCATTGCCGTATTGATGGGCCATTGCCGTGGCGGGCCGTGAGCTGAAAAACAAAAGAAAACGCGGCCGGGAAAAAAAATGATATCGCTTCGATCGGACTCTTGGGTTCGGCTGGATGGTTGCTGCAATGACAATCTACTTGGGGCGATGAATGGGTGTCCAGCACGCGACCGGGGCCCCACTGTCACTGTGCAAACACAGCTGGACGGAACCGTCGCGCGTTGCGAGCCCCTATCTCGTCTATCGGCACGGAAAAAACCCGCGGATTTTAAAACAGGAAACCAACTGACGATTAGTGGGTCGTTCAAAAATGGCCGGGTAATGTCTACCTTTCCGGTGAAGCCTGATGTTGTTTCTGAAGGCTGAAACGAAAGAAGCTTACTAGATTCATCTTTTGGAAACAAAAATTGGTCGCTTGACTCACGCATTCCAGCGGCGCGGACCACTTGGCCTTCTTGCGTGCCTTCAAACGAACCTCTCTCGCGTCGCGCAATCAATAAATCGTGCCGACGCGTCGCGCTATCATCTTTGAATGGCGTCGCCGCATCGCCTGGTCGCGTACCTGCAGGCATGCCTAGGCAAGCAGGGCCACGCCACTGTAATGGCTGTCCGAACGAGTCCCGCGCGGTAAAGCGGTAACGCGATACATACGCACTTTTATCGGTTTGTAACGGAGCGTTGTCGCGTGTTTACATTTGGCGGCTTCACCAACTTCTCCTCTCTGTGTGTACGTGTGTGTGTGTGTGTGTGTGTGTGTGTGTGTGTGTGTGTGTGTGTGTGAGTGTGCTGATCGATATGAACCCGGCGGCGTTATCGCCACACGGGAAAGCGGCCATTTTCGCCGTTGAAGCGACGCGGCGGCCGGCCGCTGCCGGTCATGCGATCCGGAAATTTGGACGCGACACAGCAGACGGGATTCCGAGGGATTCCGCCACATGAGTGCGAGAGAGGAGCGACGACGAAAACGCCATTCGGATTGAGTCTGCTGCGCGATTCGTTTGCCGCGCGTTCAGGTTCCTCTTTTCCGTGTCGCGTTTTTGGGCTACAGTGCACTTCCACCGCAGTGCGCGGAGTATCGCCGCGTTGTCGACTGATAGTGTCGCGGCGCCGGGGGTATCGCCGCAACGCGTCGCAACGCGTCGCAACGCGTGGCGCCCTTTAATTTGAGCGTGCTTTGTGGTTGATCCCGACACGGGGGGCTGCTTCCAAACGGCGCCCCGTCTCTCTCGCACCCCCACGGGACGCCCCGCGAACACGAGGGCAGAGAGAGAGAGAGAGAGAGAGAGAGAGAGAGAGAGAGAGAGAGAGAGAGAGAGAGAGAGAGAGAGAGAGAGAGACGAAGCGACGAAAGCGCACACGAAGCTGCAGGGGCGCTGCTGACGTGTCGATGCGCGGCTGCGCCCCCCATAGCCGAGGCCCCCGCGGCCCCCGCGGCCCCGCCCCGTATTGAACCCCTTCACAGTGGAGCCCCCTCCCCCCTCCACTTTCGGCGCGCAAATTTATTCCAGCGGCTTTACGGATTATCGAAAGCGAACGACGGGATGACGCGCGCGCACGCAAAACAGTTAGCGGGGCGGGCGCACAGTGGGCCAGAAGACCGGTGGAGGCGGTCACAACTCCGGACGCGTTTTGAGCTCCGCAGTCGCCAAATGGAATTCGAACCGAACGTGTGACCCCATCAATGGATTCCTCTCCGAACGAGGAATCCATTGGTGGGGTCACACGTTCAGTTCGAGTTCTGTTCAGCGATCCTGGAGCTCAAAACGCGTCTACATTTTTGCCGCCTCCACCGGTCTTCTGGCCCACAGTGGGACGTGGCGGCCTTCCCCACAGTGTAGCCGCCCTAATTGCGCAGCCCTTTTTGTTTACATATTCGTTTCATATACGTATTCATGGTTTATGGATTAGCCCCGCGCTCTCGTCGCGAAATTAGCATTTGGAGGTTATGTTTGTTGATACCGCGCGACAGAGCGCGACAGAGAGCGGCGCGCGCGGGGATTACAAGGGATGATGGATGCATCGATCCGATTCGCTCGCCGGCCGAAGGGTTTTGCAGTGTGGCTCCGGGCCGATCCGGCCAATGAGAGCAGGGCACTTGTCCCGCGTCCCGCCAAAAAAATCCGCGCGGAGCCGCAAGGCGTTTTCGGTGTCGAAAATTTCGCGGTCCCAGAAACCAAAGTCGAGTGATGTGTCTTTTTTGGAAGCAGCTCGGAGGGCGTCGTGTTTTGGCGGCGAATGTTTTGGCGGCTGCGCGCGCTGGCGGCGGTTGGGCCCCGCGATGGCGGCGCATGGCGGCCGACCACCCACTCGCCCACCGCGCCGCACCGCGCCGCGTTGCCATGGCGACCTCGGCGTCCGTTATGGATGCGCTCTTGTTGTCCTCGCCGCTCCTTGAGCTCCCCGTTCGATTGTTATTGGAGCGACCATAAGAATGACACGCCCTAAAGCTGTCAATAAACGTTTTGATGCCGCGGCTGAATCACCCCGCCGGGCCGTCGGGCCGCCGGGGGCGGTTCGCCCGCGCGCGCTGCGCCTCTCTCGCACTCACGGAGCGCCCCACGAGTGCGAGAGAGACAGAGCGACGGTGATCGACGGCGATCGCGGTCTGCCCCGCGGGGTGTCTCCCCTTTCAGTGTGCCAGCCTTTGCCTTCTCAGAAGCGCGCCGGTGAAATCGCGCGTGTTCGATCGGCGGCGCGTCACCGGGCGTCATCGGGGAGGTGCAGTGGCCGTCGCGGTCCGTGCTGGCGGCTCCGGCGGTTCCGGTGGTTCCGTCGGTGCGCCTCCTCGCCGCCGCGATATACACTGTGAGAGCGAAGGACACTCGAACCGCGGCTATCATTGTTCGCGGAATCATCTTCTCCCAACAAACGGACTGCTCCTCGGACAATTACAGAAAACAATCGACCCGGCTTCCCCCGCCCATTGTCGGCCCGGTCCCATGGGAACGCCCCCGCCCCGCCCCGCCCCGCCAATCAGGGCGTTCGTTGAGAGGCGCAAGATCTTCATTGTTTCTCTCTGGCGATACGTGTCTATTACAGTGTCGTGTGCAGTCGGCGCAAAGCGCGCAGAGCAAGCCGTTTGAAGGGGCGTTTGCCTTCGATTTAACTCGGTGTGTGTGTGTGTGGCCGAAAAGGGGCTCGTCGCTCAACGGGGCACTAACAATCAAGGGGGCGCAGCAGACTGGTTCCGAGAGTCGTTTTCGTCGCTCTGTCTCTCTCGCAGCTCCGCGGTACGTGAGTGCGAGAGGGACAGAGCGACGAAAACGACTCTCGGAATGAGTCTGCGCGGTGGCGGTCCCCCTCGTCTCGGCGTTTGCCCATTCATTAGCAGTTGCCATGACGACCGCCCCCGTCGCGGAGAGAGCGAGAGCGCCACCGCGGCGCGCCAATTTCGAATTTCAACAACTTGCGCGTGTGTTTGTGACAGTGTAGTACCGCGAGGGGGCTCTAGGCCGCTCTGCGCGCCGAATGCGTAGCTTACATCCACTTTGCGGTTTCGTGGCTTTGCTCGAGGAAGGCGTCGGCTGCCGGCAGCGAGTTCTTGACGCGGTAGTCGAGGTTAATTTGAAGGCAGACGGCGGGCACACTGGCGAGGCGGGCAAGGCAGGCCTACCATTGTTGTCGAGGTGACACTCGGAAACGAGATGAAGGAGGGCGGGGGGCTCGTTACAACGCTTCCGGCGTGGCCGCACCGCAACGCTCCGCGCACCGCGCTCCGTTTGCGCGACAATTTGCGCCGGTAATTGAAAGATTTCGGCTCCACGCGATTTCCGCCCGAAAACTCGGAAATTTAACAACGTGTCGGCGTAAAAGGCTCTCGAATTGTCAAGCAGAAAAAGCGGTCATGTTGATACGGCACTAGTTTCTTGAACCAAAAGGATTGTCGTTCGGAGAAAATAATTATTTTCTTGAATTTACATCGTTTTGGTGACTGGAAGAAATTGTTCTGGTCTCAGACAAAATACATATCGTATCAAAGCTCAGTTCTTAAAAATAACACAGTTGTTTTTTTTTTGTTTTACATAATTCAACTGAACAGCAAACGGCTTGTCCGGCGCGAATTTTGGTTTCAAATTTTTTGCCTTTTGCCTTCATGGCAATATACACAGCCTGGTTTCGACCAATGCCTGATACGGAGTGGAAGACTTCTGCCTGACCCCGCCTGTCCGATTTCTCATAACGCGCGGTGGAGAAAATGATACGGATCGAAACACGCAATCGCCGAACCGAATTCGCCGCGCCATATCGGGAGGCGGGTTCTTCGTTCTTGCGCCTCGCAGCCCGTTTTGGCGAATATACGTCGGCGGAGGGGAGGGGGGGGCGCGTCTGCGTGGCGAGAGATCGCGGAGAGCACTCTAATTGTCGTCATGGCAGCGGGCTGGCTTGATAATTGCAACACTTCTCTCACGTCCCCCTCCCTCCCCCCTTCCCGCGAGGCCTTCAGCCGTCAAGAATTCCAATTATAACGTAGCACCGCCGACAACGTGTATGCCCCCCTCCACGCCCCGCCCCGCCGCGCCCCGCCCCGCCCCGCTGCGCTGCCGATAGGCGCCGCCCCTCGGAAGGAAGTCTGGAGCGCTATTCGCAGTGTGGCGGCGCCCAACCCAGTTAGAAATGTTTGACGCGTTGATTTATCGATTTGACGGCGTCGAATCGAAATCACAGTGTCTCACCGGGCACTCCAGGGAGACCCGAAATTGTTGACAAAACTGGTGAAAGTTTGTCGCGCTGCGGCTCACCGTCTGCGTCGCCGTTCTGCCGCGACGCGGCCATGAATTTCTCATAGCCGAACGAAAATTGGTCTAGGAGCCGCGCGGCGGGGCCTGGCTGCTGCTAGTTCATTTGCGGAAAGGGCGTTGCGAGACTGTGGGGGAAACCGCGCGTGCGAGTCCGCGCGAGTGCGCGCGGGAGGCCGTGTTTTCTGTTTTACGCCTCGCCAAATGTATTTCATTTGAAAATTTTACGGCCGTGGGTGTGAGCGGCGCGGCGGCGTTGCAGACGGCAGCGCGTTTCGGACGCGGCCCGCGAAGGGAAAAAGGAGTGCAACTAACTCATCGCGGCCGCCTTCGTTTCGTCATCCGCTTCGTGCGAGTTTACACACTCGGGGAACAACATCCCTTCCTGTAGCGGTGCCGTGCCGCCATGCTTGCCGCCGCCCGGTCCCACGTAAACTCGGCCTTTGCTGCGAGGCTCCCTCGGGATGGGGTTAGGAGCCGCCGAACGGAGAGCTGCCGGGCAGTCTATGCTGGCTAGACTCTAAAGGACTTTGGCCAAGTTGGTGGAACTGACGCACAAAAAAAAAATTAAAAATTCAAAAAAAAGTCACCTGGTCAATAAAAAATTATTTAAATTTAGAAATGAAACTGTAAAAATGACACTGAAAATCTTTTAAACAGCTCTTTCAAAATCTTAGATAAATTAAGAATACTAGGAAGATTTTTTGAAAACTTTCTTTGTTTGTTGTGAAAACAAAATTTAAGGGTTATTTTTTTCTGGCGCGGTGTCCGGGGATTGCGGGTAAAGCTCTTACTCGGGCGAGTGCGGGCTCGGTGCACCTCCGGGCCTCCTCCGGGATGGAGTCATCCGCCTGGCCGATCATTACCCAGACACAACACTCCGGCCACCCCGTCACGCCGGACGACGGACAGCCGAGCCGCCGCCGGCCGCGGGGCCGCGGAGCCGCGCGGCCGCGAAAGGGCGCGTCGCGGACGCCATGGCGCAGTGGAGGAGTTTCGTCGGAAAGAATATACCTTACTCTGTCGTGACTGTACATGTTGCAGAACAGTTGCAGCGTGTGTCTGTCGGTCTGTCAGGCGAAACGCCGCGCGGCCAAAGGTCGTTGGGGAGGGGGAGAGGGGGGGGGGGGCACCTCGGGGGCATCCAGAGGGGCGAGCGCGCGCCAACCTATAAGTACAGCACCAATCGGAAGAACTTTGAGCGGGGCGCACGTCGCTCATCGCAGTGTGTGTGTGTGTGTGTGTGTGTGTGTGCAGAGCGGCAAAGAGTAAGAAGGCGCTGGAGAACAATACGCCATAACTGCGCCGCGCTTTACGACTGTCTTTGTCCGCGTCGGTACCGCGGCGGCGGCACACAGCCCGTCTCTGTCGCACCCCCTGGCGTACCGCGGGGTACCCTGCGGTACACTGCGGCACGCCCCGCGAGTGCGACAGAGACGGAGCGGCGGCGCGGCGCTCTGAAGGGCTCGCGCTGCATATTCCAGGGGGCGGACGGCGGCGCAATTTGACGCTCGCGGGGCTGATGCCTGGCTGATGCCTGGCTGGCTGGCTGACGCCTGGCCGCCTGACGCTCGCGGACGCTGCCAGCCCGGACTGTCCGGCGCGTGACCGGTATGAGAAACTTGTCGATCGGATTGGAAAGCGGCGGCGGGGTGAAACTAGAGTAAACAAAAGCGGCGGCGCCGCTCCGAGGCAAATGAAACACACGTAGAGAGAGAGAGGAGGGGAAGGGGAAAGAAAGAAAAAAATGATGAAGACAGGCTGAAAAAGGCGGCCGGCGTCGGAAACATTGAAAGTGGGGCGGCGGCGAGGATCAAAAGAAGTGCATCTGTACAGTGGCAGGCCGCAGGCCGCAGGCAGGCAGCGGCCTGCACCGGGATTCATACCTCCGTCTTCCCGGTGTAGTGGTCTTCCCCGGAATCACTGGCTGCGCGGGCTGCGCAACGTGTTAATACACACTCTTTTATTTCTTGTTTTTGTTGTTGGTAATTGCCTCATCTTGCGGTCGGTTTTCTTATTTTTTTCACACCACGCGTCGTCGCAGGGAACATGGACCGGGGCGGGCAGGGCGGGCAGGGCGGCCTTGCTTCGATTACAGGGCACGCCAAATTAAAGATCATGCCCAGGAATTTTAGAGTGCGGGAAGGGGAGTGAGAGGCGTTCTTGGCTGCTCCGCGTTGGAGGCCGGGGGAGACTCCGCCCGCGGAAACTTCGGCGTCTTTAGCAACGAGGAAGAAACGAAAACTAGCAGCAACAACGGTGTGCCTACGGGGAGCGATCGATCCGGTTCCACTGTTCCACAGTGTGGTACCTGCGGGTACTGCCTCCGCCCCCTTCCTCTGGGATTGAATGGGTTCCATTGAGGATATGCCTTGGAGGGGGTGGTGTGTCGGGGAGTGGGGGGCGGCGGCGTGTGTTGCCGTGTACGTATGATCACGCCTCGATACCGCACGGCCTGCCCGGCCTGCCTTGTCGGCAATAGCTTTGATGCGGTGCGCGATAGGGCCGAGCCTTTGACTCCCTTTGGGTTGCTTTTCACTGCCCCTTTGACTGCCCTTTGGATGCTCGGATGCCTTTTCGCTGCCTTTTGGATGCACATTGACTGCATTTTGACTGCCTTTTGGATGAATTTTGGCTGCCATTCGGCTGCTTTCTAACCGCCCTCAAACTGCCGGCCTCAAGAGGAGGAAGAAGGGGTGGGTGGTGCTGCAAAAGGCGGCCGAAGGAAAGCCGATTGAGATAAAAGAGCGCGGGGTGCTTATGGCGGGGTCAGCGGCTGGGCCGACCAAAGGCCATAAATATTGTTCTACTCGCCGCCGGCAGCGGCAACGCCGGCAACGCCGGCGCGCGATTTAAATGGCTATTTGTCCGGCCGGTGCGGAACGGCGCGGCGGCGGCTCGATCGCCGCGGGGACGCCGACGACGCCTCCCCCTGCGCGCCGAGGACGCACAGTGGGCCAGAAGGCCACTGGAGGCGGCCAAAACTCTAGACGCGTTTTGAGCTCCAGAGTCGCTAAACAGGACTCGAACCGACCGTGTGACCCCACCAATGAATTCCTCGTGCGGAGAGCATTCCATTGGTGGGGTCACACGTTCGGTTCGAGTCCTGTTTAGTGACTCTGGAGCTCAAAACGCGTCTGGAGTTTTGGCCGCCACGGTCTTTGGCGCACTGTGCGCTGTGCCCCGTGCGCGCCGTCGACGACGCGCGGCCCGCCGACCTCGAAGAACGCGCTCGCACACGCACGTCGCACGCACACACACGAGGCGCTGGAGCAAATGAGGTGTTTGTGTGGGCGTGTGGGCCGCCGGCCGCCGGCAGAGGGCACGCGTGTCGCGCCTGTCCGGCCCCGCCTTGTAATCTCGGGGCCGAGCCGAACGCCGCCGAGGCCGGCCGGGCCTTGCAGTGTGGTGCACCGGCTGCTGCCACCAGGACGCCCTCGAGGGCCGCCTGCAGCGCAGAGCGCGTCTGCAGCAGGGCCGAGGCGGCGCGTCTCACTCGGGCCGTGGGTGCGACAGAGATGCAAAGCCGGGGCCGGCAGTGGGCGAGGCGCTGCAGTGGCGGCGGCACGGCGGCCGACGCGGCACGGCGCGTATCGTAATGGATTAGTCCGGGCTGTGCTGCGCTGTGCTAACGACCGCAGCGCGTATAAGGGCCGCGCGTCCAGCCGGACTCCAGCGGAGTCCACAGCCAAACGGCGTGTAATGCCGCAGATCCCCCCCCTCCCCTCCCCCTCGCGTTGAGTCGAAAGGAGAGCGCGACGTCGTCGTGGTGGTGCGGCGGCACCGCGTGGCGGCACCGCGCGGCGCTTGGAGCTTGTAGCCTCGCCGCAGTCCGCTCCGCGTGCTGGCCGTGCTGGCCGTGCTGGCGGTGGTGTTGCACTAATCGACGGCAAGATTGCCGGTTCGGTGTGTGCCGCGCCGCGCCTTGCCGCCGCGCCCCGCCTCCGCCACGCCCCCGACGGCCGGCCGGCCGGCCTGCCAGCGAGCCAGCCGTGAGCCAGCGACGTGCCGGAAAGAATTCCCTCCCCGAAATTCCGAGTGTCGGTGTGTGTGTGTGTGTGTGTGTGTGTGCGTGCGTGAGCGCGCTGGCGGTTTAGCCTCCGTAATTGGAGGTGTGAGGTCTCTTAGGGCGTAAGTGACCGGCTGGTGGCGGCGTGGCCCGCGGCAAACGCTTTGATCTGCGGCCGCGCGCTGTGGCGGCGCTGCGGGCTCTTTCCAAACTGCGCGCGCTTTCATCGCTCTGTCTCTCTCGCACTCGCAGGCCGCCGCGTCCGGGTGCGAGAGAGACAGAGCGACGCGTTCGGAAGGAGCCCGCCGCGCAGGCTGCCGCCGCCGGCCGGCTGGTCTAGTTTGCGTCGATGAGGGCCTTGTCGTTGTAGCGCCTGACGTGTTGTTGTTGTGACTGACGTGTTGTTGTTGTTTGTGTTGCAGATCGGATAGCGCGGCGGGAGGCGCTGCGGGACTCTGGCGGGGCGGGGGTGGGCGCGCGGGGCGGGGCGTGCAGCGACGACGACCTGGCCTCCAACGAGGAGGACATCGACGTGGACGTGGAGGAGTGCTCGGAGGGCGAGTCGATGAGCGGGGGCAGCTCGGGGCGCGGCGCCAGCAGCACGGGCGGCGGCCACCGCGCCGCGTCCAGGGGCTCGGCGTCGGGCGGCGGCGACGCGGCCGACGGCGAGCTCATGGAGGGCGACCTGGACGCGGACGCGGACGAGGACCGCGACGACGCCGACTCGCCGTCGCCGTCCCCCAAGGCGGGCTCCGCCGCGCTGCGCAACAAGACGCACTGCAACTGCCCGGAGCTGCTGTCCGTCGACTGCCACCTCGAGACCAAGGAGCTGTGGGACAAGTTCCACGACCTCGGCACCGAGATGATCATCACCAAGACCGGAAGGTGAGTCCGACGTCGCCGTCCTTGCCGCCCTTTCAGCGTTCGCCGCGGACACCCCTTGGAATCTGGCGCACTCCGTCAAGTTGATGAACCCCAGCGCCTCGCCCCGCCCTTGGGCCCTGGGGCCGCCCTGGGGGGTCCGCGGGCTTAGCAGCCACCTCGCCACCCGGCCTGGGCTTGCGCTTGAGGGGAGGGGTTCCCACTCCGCGTCTGGCGGCGTGGCGGCATGCGATGCCCGCTGATTGGAGGGGGATGCGCCACCCGACGCCGTCCTGGCCGTGGCGGTGCCATGCGGCCGGCCCAGCCAGTCGGTCCGGGTGACGCGTCTAACTCGGTCTAATCTTGGCCACATTACGCGACACTAAGCCGACGGCAGCCGACGGCGGCCCACGGCGGGCAGGCCTCGTTTTCCGTGCCATATCCCCCAGCGCCCCGCGTCGCCCCGCGTCGCCCCGCCGCCGGTCTGCCCGCCTGACGGCGAGCTCGTCGGATAACATGCGTGGCGTGCTGATCGGCGGTGATCCGGCAGCAGGGCACAGTGGGCCAGAAGACCGGTGGCGGCGGCCAAAACTCAAGACGCGTTTTGAGCTCCAGAGTCGCTAAATGGGACTCGAACCGAACGTGTGACCCCACCAATGGATTCCTCGTTCGGAGAGCAAACCATTGGTGTGGCCACACGTTCGGTTCGAGTCCCATTTAGCGACTCTGGAGCTCAAAAGGGTTTTAGAGTTTTGACGCCATAAGGGGTCCGGGCCCCCACGGGCGGGGCCGCCGCCTGGCCGAACTCCACCATGACGGCTTGCTTCTCGCAGTGGCGGATCCAGAGCCGGGCTCCTGGAGGGGCAAAGAGGCACTTTTTGCCTTCTCTCGAGGGCGAGGTGCGGCCTGTTGCCTACCTCTCAGGCCCGGATCCACCACGCCCGTGCGGACAGGTGACCAATAACCAGGTCCCCTTGGAGTGACACCACCACCACGACACCTTGACGACAATCATCACCAACCACCGCCGCCACCGTGGTTGTTTTCCCGCGTGACATTGGCCGCCTCTTTTTTGCCGGCCGTCTTTGGAGACGGTGAGCAGGGCGTCCTTGGGCCCCTCGTTAGCAGTGCGGGGACAGCGCGGCTCTCATCAACGCCGGATTACGCTATCAGAATATGAAATCGGCGAGCCGAGGCCTGGAGGTCAGCCCGAGGCAGACACACTGCGTGTTTCGTTTTGCCGCCGCCGCCGCAGTTTCTTAATTTCCCAGGGACCTTCTTCCTTTCCTGCTCTTTTCCCTTTTTTAAAATTTTTTTAATAGAAAAGTTTTAATGTTATTTTTTTCCAAGGCGCAAGCTGGTCGCGAAACTTTGATTGAGCCTAATCCACCCCGCGCTTCGTCTCCTCGGAGTTGGCGGATCGAGATTTGGAGATTTCGAGGTATCGAGATGGATGCGGAGGGAAGGGTGGCGAGGAAGGACGCGGATAAGGGCGAGGCTATCCCCGGTGGCGATCTGCGCGCCGCTTAGCCGCGTAAACGTAAAACCAACCGCCCGAGGCCAGGCCGCGAGGTCGGCGAGGCACAGTGGGCCAGAAGACCGGTGGAGGCGGCCAAAACTCTAGACGCGTTTCGAGCTCCAGAGTCGCTAAATGGGACTCGAACCGAACGTGTGACCCCACCAATGGAATGCTCTCCGAACGAGGGATACATTGGTGGGGTCACACGTTCTGTTCGGGGCCTGTTTAGCGACGCTGGAGCTCAAAACGCGTCTAGAGTTTTGGCCGCCTGCACCGGTCTTCTGGCCCACTGTGCGAGGCATCGACTGTTGGCCGGGTCATTTGGGGAGCGCGGCCTCGCTCTGCGCGGCGCGGAAACGCATCTTAATTTTACAAGCGATTAATCATGAATATGCATCACGGAGTCGAGAGTCAAGGGGTGGTGGCGCTGCTGCTGCACTATCGGGGGCGATCGTGTTTACATTCGTCAAATGCCAGTGGCGCGTCCGACAAGCGGCAGTGTTCCTCGCTTGCTCGATTACTTCTGACTTTTTCTTTTCTTTCGCCATAAGTAATTAGGGGTTGGCCAAGTTTCCTCGAGCGATGCGGTGTCCGCGGCCTCGGTGCTTACCCCTACACTGCAGTGTGGAGGGCCCCTTCTCTTTCTCTCTCTCTCTCTCTCTCTCTCTCTCTCTCTCTCTCTTCCCCGCGAGAGGGCGCTGCGATTGGATTGTTGGACCGTAACAAAACGAAACTTCACGCTCGCGGGTGTTCTCCCTCGCGCCTTCTGTCGCGATGTGTGTGTGTGTGTGTGTGTGTGTGTGTGTGTGTGTGTGTGTGTGTGTGTGTGTGTGTGTGTGTGTGGCCGCAACGCCCTCGTCCATGTGTCAGCGAGAAGTGGGGTTCCGGCCGAAGAGGATCGGGGGATCGGCGGCGGGTGCTGGCGGGGATTTGAAGGGGAGCTCGTGTCTCGTTTCAGCCTTTTCTCGCAACACCGGGCCTCCCTCTCCCCCCCCCCCTCTCCAAAGTTTTTTCGGGGCTGAAACTCAAGATTAAGTCGGGCGAACAGCCCTAGACTGATCCCTGCGTCCGGGCCAGGAAGGCCGCGATCGAGTCCACCCCGGCCGAGCGACCAACTTGAACATGTCTGTCTGTCCGTCTGTCCGTCCCTTCCGATATGGGTCGCCGCCGCCGGGGACGGCATGACCCAAGGAAATCACAACAGCGCTGCAAACATAGCGTTAAGGTATTCCACTAGGGACAGTCCCTGCAAGGAGTGTAGTCAAGTCCCAACAAAGACACTCTCACTTGGGGATGTAATGAAATGAGTCTAAGTTGCGCGATGGGTTAATGTAACCACCCTTTCTCATAGTAACAACAATTTTCTCAACCCGGACTTCATATGATTCAATAATTATCTGTGCAAAAATTACCATCAAAATACTTTTGGATATGACTATCACCAACGCCACCCTAAAATGCTGAAAGGTAACCACGATATCGAAGTCAAAGACAATTTAAGTGCGAATTCGGCCTGACAAACGCTTCTCGGTTAGTAACTATTTTATTTAAAATCTGCACATGCCGAACTCTTTCCAGTAAACTAACTTTTATGAAGCAGTAACGAACCATATTTTGTTTCGTGCAGTGCGGCAACGTTGCAAGTGGTAGCCCTGCTTCGGCCCCGCCATCTTTGTTTACATCAGTAGACGCCGTCCACCACTCTCAAGATCCAGCCTAAATGTACAGACTGAAAGGAAAATTGGTTTCGGCCAAGCAATATAATGCGTATCTCAGCAGAGTGGAAATTCTGAAGAAAGGGCGAGTGCTGCAGCCGCAGCCCGACTCCCCAACTACTCCAACTACTCCAACTCCAGAGCCATCAGAGCCTGCAAGGGCCGGCAGCCGACGTAGCCTAAGTCCTGCCACCGATGAAAATTCGACGCCAAAAGTGGTTGTGTTGCAAACTGAGGAAGTCAATGTGGACCATAAAGACTGTGGAAGGGGGCGGCGAATTGTTGAGATTTTTGTGCTGGCCAAACATCTGTGGTGCTGCTCGTGCAAGGAATGCCTGTCGCTGGAATACATCGAGAGAGAGACGCGTTGCGGCTTGGGGTCACTTTTCTACATTCGCTGCCACAAATGTGCCATTATTAACGTCGTCCCCACTGGAAAACGGCACAAAGATGCACTTGGACGCGACACCCTCTTCGATGTGAACTTTAAGGCAGCATTGGGTATGTTTTTATGTCTTGTTTATCAAGATCACTGGGGGCCCGTAACCTAACTTTAAAAAAAATTACAGTTCTATTGTAACGTTTTTCTTTTGTTACTTGTGTCCCCAGGTGTCACGAGCTCTGGATGTTGTTACGCCCATTTGGACAAACTGCTTGCTAACATGAACATGCCCAACATGGCCTTCGACACCTTCAAGAAGTATGAGCGGACCTCAGGAAAGGGCATCGAAAAGATTGCCAGAGAGAGCTGTGAGGAGGCGGCAAAGGAAGAGAGAGCCCTGACCGTCCAAAACAAGACCAGCATCGAGAAAATCCTGTAAGATAATCAAAGAACTATGTTCACTGTGACAATTCAATGAAAGCAGTGAATTACATGCCAGGTTCAGGGATTGTGGTGAACACAAGCAGAGCAGCTGATTGCACAGCGGCACCTAACTTGCATGGAGGGTTTCCATTAAATGCACTTAAAATGGGGAGTACTTTGGTTACCGTACATTGGTACCTTTCATTACTTTCACTGTGAGTGATAAATATTTATTTAATTTTACTTTACTTTTTTGAAGAGCTTTCCATGGCATTAAAATGTCTATGGAAACTACTCAGGT
This sequence comes from Thrips palmi, assembly GCF_012932325.1. Classification (NCBI taxonomy): domain Eukaryota; kingdom Metazoa; phylum Arthropoda; class Insecta; order Thysanoptera; family Thripidae; genus Thrips; species Thrips palmi. The sequence goes on from NW_023144622.1 coordinate 7,887,864, forward strand.
CATGATTCAAGATATTTCTCTGTGGGGCCCTTTTTCAAATGACTGAAGCTTTATTTTGGTGAAAGTATAATTGTTGTCCGACAAAATTTACCAAATCTGACTTGTCGTTCCAGTTTCACAAATCGAAAGCTGTAGCTCAACCCTTGACCTCCAGTGCGTTCCTCATTACTACAGAGTGTACTCTGTGTATAGCTTGATGGTTGCAACTACTTTTATAGTTATATTAACCTTATGTGCTGAGCCAAAATACTAAAACCTTAATAAAAATTGCTGTATTTCAATACAAAACAAATTTTTTATTTTTGGGCTCAGCACATAAGGTTAATATAATTATAAAAGTAGTTGCAACCATCAAGCTATACACAGAGTACACTCTGTAATAATGGGGAACGCACTGAAGGTCAAGGGCTGGGCTACAGCTTTCGATTTGTGAAACTGGAACGACAACTCAGATTTGGTAAATTTTGTCGGACAACAATTATACTTTCATCAAAATGAAGCTTTAGTCATTTGGAAAAGGGCTTCACAGAGAAATATCTTAAATCATGACCTGAAGCTGCCTTTCAGTGATAAATATTTTCTGTTTAAGTTTTGATATTTTTTTAATTTTTTAATTTATTATTAGCACACCTAGTCACCACGGTAGCATATTTTTATGCTGTAATTAACCTGAACTGTGATATTTGGTTGGCATTCACATGCTTTATTGTTTGTTGAAAGTGACTGTTTTATTGGTTATTTAATGTAAAGGATTTATGTTATGCCATGATACTGATGAAATAAATTTATTCATCCAGGCCTGAACATTTGCAACAAGACTTCCTTTTACCCGTCACGCCGTCACGAGGGGTCGACTCTACACCTGATTGTGAATCCAGTGATTCATTTCCTGCCACTTTTGACCAAGTAGTGAGGATCATGGTATCTTATGACATGGGATGGAGCAAGAGGGGGGCGGGCAGAAATTATGACAGCCTTAATGGCTATGGGGCTATTATAGGAAATTTAAGTGGGAAAGTTTTAGATTTTCATCAATGCAATCGGAAATGTCAATTTTGTGACATGGGGCATGACCCCTCATCTCATGACTGTAGATTAAATTATTTTGGCAGTGCAAAGGGCATGGAGGCCCACACTGCTGAGAAGTTAGTCACAAAAAGCAGTATTTTAAAATCTCAAAATTTACAAGTTGGTATATTAATAGGTGATGATGACAGCTCTTCAATAGCCTCTTGCAGGGCAGCATCGTCCCATGAGATAGTCAAACAAAGTGATATGAATCATACCAGTAAGGGGGTAAAAAATACTTTATATGGCATAGAAAAATCATTTGATGAAATCAATGGGGATGCAATTTTGTATTTACATAGATGTTTCACATATGCATTATCTCAAAACAGGGGGAATTGTGGTGCCATGGCTGTAGCTCTCAGAGCTATACCGTATCATGCTTTTAATGATCACACTATTTGTGGAGACTGGTGTGGCTACAAAAAAGACCCTGAAAATTATGATCATAGGATTGTTCCTGGGGGCTTCACTGACCCAGCATTACAAGAGAAACTCATAGATATTTTTAATAAATTAGCTAACAATGCTTCAAAGTTTTCTGCTGCTGCTTCCAGTAACTCTAATGAAAGCTTGAATTCTATGATGGCCAGGAAATGCTCCAAAATGACATGTTACAGTAGGTCAGAGTCAGCAGATTTCCGCTTTGGGGCTGTAGTGGGGAAAAAAAATTTAGGTGAGGTGTACACTCAAAAAGTCAATCTAGACAGTGACCGTAGTCCTGGTAGCCCATTTCATTCTAAATTTATTACAAGAACAGATCAATTAACTTCAAAAAAACGTAAGCTGTATGGTGATCCTGGTTTTAAGGCCAAAAGAATTAAAAGAAGCAAAGCAAGGGCTGCTCTTAAAAATAGAAAGGAAAAGGGGGAGGGAACAACATACCAACCACAAATGAATCTTTTAATGGAAGATGGTATTGGTGTTTTGCCCACTATTGATGATGAAGACATTGATGATGTAGAGGAATTGTCGGCACAGGGCGACATAATTTTATTTGATCTAGAAACAGGTGGTCTATATGCTGACAGTGACATACTGCAAATTGGTGCTAAGCGTAACAATGACACTTTTAGTGTTTATATCAAACCAACAAAACCAATCAATAAAAGAACATCATTATCTAATGGTCTGACAACGGAATCTGGAGATCTTTTTAAAAATGGTATTTGTGTCCAGACTGTTCCCTTGCAAGCTGCTATTGAGCAGTTCCTCAAATTTTTAAGTAAATCTAAAAATGTTTACTTGTGTGCCCACAAATTGTCATTTGATGGGCCGAGGATTGTGGAGGCATTCAGAAAATGCAACCTCATTGACACTTTTTCAACATTAGTAAAGGGAATGGTAGATTCACTACCTGTTATCAAAAAACATAGGCCAGACGAAAAAAGTAACTCATTGCAAACATTGTGTGCGGATCTAAACATTGACAGTAGTGATGCACATGATGCCCTTGCTGACGTTACAATATTAAACACTGTTTTAGTAAAATTAAAAATTTCATCTACTGAACTAATTGAAAATTCCACAGACATACAGATTCTAATACCTAGGTATTATGAACAAAAAGAAGCAAATAGCAGACTGAAAGATTTAAAGCCATTATTTGGTGTTGTAAGTGAGAACATGAGGAAGAAACTGGCAGCGGCCAATGTTTCCTTGCAGTCTCTCCGTGATGCCTATAATGCATCCGGAGAGACAGGCATTTCTGAACTGCTGGGGAATACAACTGAGGATGGGAAACCCCTCGTTACGAGGCACAAGCCAGTTTTTGTCCAACTGGCGAACTGGCTTGGCCAAAGGAATATTAACAATAGTAATAGTGATAGCAATAAAAACAATAGTGATAGTAATAGTGATAGTAATAAAAATATTAGCACTAATAATGTTGTAGAGACTGTACAAAGTCCCTCTGAAATGGACGAGCCAGACTTAGTTAGAGAGTATTTGGAGGATGGTGAAGAATTATCATTTTTTCAACTGTAAATATTGTTAATAAAATAAATTAAATGCACCAAAAAAATGCTAACATTCCTTTGTCCTGCTTCGTCCCCAACCAACTGCCACATTCAGTCTCTACATTCCTAACTAAATGTTGCATACAAGGATTTGAAAGTCCCGCCTCACGGTGCACTGCGAAGTGCGGGGGTGGGCGGGGGCCTGCGCGTGGGCGGCGTTGCCGTCGTGCAGTTGCCCTTTGCTACAAAACCGTCACATTCAGCACTTTCAAACGAGATTCCTTGAACACATATTAGTGACGGTCTTTCAAATATCGCACGATGAGCTCTTAAAGCATTAAGGTATGTAGTAAGTACTTCAGATTAACTTTCTGACTGGCCGTTTTTTAATAGATACAAGAAGAAGGGTCTCGATCGCAGTTTTCCCATAAGGTCCCATGTTAAATTTGTTTCATCAATATCTCGGCAACCATACAGACAATCTGTTTCATTTTTCACGCGGGGCTTGAGAAGGGGTCGCTTATTGTGCTGCGTGAATTTCATTCATTTCTGACTCGAACGAGTAACCTATCGGAATACCTTAAATTAAGCGTCCCCGCTCCTTCGCGCCTCCGTGCACCCCGTCGTCCTGCTGCAGGGCCTGCAGGGCCAGCCGGCAAACGCAGCACGCAGCGCGACGCGGTGGCGCTCCGTGATATGATTAACCCTCACCCCTCTCTCTCTCCCCCTCTCCCTCGTCCCTCTCGTGACCGCGCCCCATCCCTCGCCGCCCCTCGGGACCGCGGCCCCGGCCCGGCTAGTGGCCCGGCGGGCCGGCCCGACAAATGAGCCTAATTCAGGTCCGTTTATAACAGATTTGCACAATGGAGACATCGGTCACCAGCTGGGCCCGGCGGGGCTGGCAGTCCAGGAGGAGGAGGACTTGGAAATGAAGTGGCGCTCCAGCGTGACGCCTGCACTGCTTTGCCCGCCGCCGGGATCGATGGATCGATTCGAGAAGTCGACTGGTCGATTCGGCCGTGATTGAGTCGCCCCGCGGTCGGAGGGATCAAAAGCGATTAGCGCGTTCATTCCCGCGTCGCCAAACCGCGCGGCTGCCACGCCACTGTTGGCAGGCCGACCGCGCGACCGCCCGGCCCGGGCCTCGAAATTGAATCATGATTCGGCCGCTCGGCCGCCTCTTGGCAATAAATCTAGTGCGGGGCCTGCCGCCACACTGCCGCCGGTACGCCTGCGGTGCGCCGGCCGGGGCGGCGGGAAAAAGCGGCACCTGCGGACTCGTTCCGTCGCTCTGTCTCTCTCGCACTCATGGGGCGTCCCCTGCAGGTGCGAGAGAGACAGAGCGACTCAGGGCGGCCGTGATTCCGCCGGGGAGGCGTCTCCGCGATGCTATCGCCGCGCCGCGCCGCGCCACGCTTATTGATGTCTAATGGGACCATTACTGCCCTTCACAGACGCCGCGCGGAGGACGGCCTTTTGCATGCAACGTGTGGCCAGCCTGCCTTGCCGCTCAGGACGAGGTTCAAGGCGGGAAGTTAGTCAGGACGGACTGTAGCGAGTCTGTCTCGGGGGGCTGCGGGGGCTGCGGGGGCTGCGGGGGCTGCGGGGGCCTCGCCACCTGTCAGCGAGTCGGGCGGCGTGCCTTTGTCTCGGCCTGCCGACGCCCGTGAAGACGCGTGTCGCGTTCTGCCTCTGTCGCACTCACGGTCACAGTCGCCGGCCCGTGCAGGTGCGAGAGAGACAGAGCGACGGCTCATCGGCTGGACCGAGCCGGACCCTGGGCGGTAGCGTTGCAACCCCTGCGGCCCTGGCCCTGCCCGCGTGGTTTTCCGCACCCTGGTGGCCGCCCTGCCGCCACGCCTCCAAACCTGTGCACCGTCCCCCCCCCCCCCCCCCCACACACACACACGCACGGCGGCCCCTTTGAGGCGCAACGTAGCCCAGTAACACGCACGCTGTATTACTGACTCGTATTCACGCCCAGCTGCCACGCCCCCTCCTCATCTTTCTTCTTTCTCTGTTTTTCGATGTGCGTGTGTGTGTGTGTGTGTGTGTCGCTCCTCTGCGTACGTATCCTTTCCCTCTTTCTCCTCACTGCACTCCCCCCCCCCCTCTCTCTCTCTCTCTCTCTCTCTCTCTCTCTCTCTCTCTCTCTCCTCTCTCTCTCCTCTCTCTCTCTCTCCTCTCTCTCTCTCTCTCTCTCTCTCTGCGCGTTTCGCGTGATGCGGAGCGAAGCGCGCGGGCAAAACCATACACCTGTCGACCTAATGACACTGCATCAGGGAGGTCGCGGTCGGTCTTTCTATCCTTCCCCCGTCGTCCCGGTAGAATGGCTTTCCGCTAGGCGGGGACTCGAACCCGCGCCCCACGCCCCGCGCCGAGCTCCGCGGTGACCAAGCTGGACACTCGGGCCCTCCCTGTGTCCGCTGGAACCCCGCCACGGCAGCTCACTCGCTTCCCACAGATTTTACCCTCTCCTCTCGGCACAGCGCACCGATTCCGAGAGTCTGTCCTGTGCGGCACGCCCCCCGAGTGCGAGAGAGACAGAGCGACGAAAAGCGGCTCTCGGAGTCAGCCTCGCTGCACGGCGTACCCTTTCATTATTTGTGAAATAAATGCGGAGAAAAATGGAGGAGCCCGGCCGGCCGCGCCATGGCCAGGCCACCGCCTTGTACATTTATGCATGAATTCATCACGCGGTAATGACTCCCGCCGTGGCGAAGCAAGGCGGTGGCGCGGCGACGGCCCTCCGACCTCTTCATCAGTTTTGTCACTAACGCGTGCACTTTAATTTTTCTTTTAATTTTTAAAAATTTGATGGGTAGCTTAGTATTGAGCAATTCTTTTGTGAATCTGTCTGAACTTTTTAGCAGATGATACCTTCACACTTCATACTTAAAACTACTACAGTATACACAAATGAAGGTGTCAGCGTGCTTTTTTTTCCTTCTCAAACTTTTGACATGTTTTCTGTATGAATTTGAATTTTTCAAAGTTTAGTTTAGGTGGCAGTGAAGCTGTTTTCCGGCGTGAATTTCCCAGTCTTGCTGCTGTTTTTCTCGTGTTGTTGTTGTTAGGCCATCAGGGCCGGGGGCGTGGCGGGCGTGGCGGCGGCGCCGGCGGGGCGGAGGGCGGGGCGGCGGGGGCGGGGCGGCGGGGGCGGGGCGCGCCCGCCTGGAAACAGCTTTTCTCACTAAAGGCAGAGCGAGGCGAGGTGTGAAGTATCGCTAATTTGTCACATCGCCGACAAAGCTTTCGGAGAGCCGAGGCGGGCACCGAAGGGCCGACCGAGGCGCAGGTCGGTGTTGTTGGCCCCACATCGCCGGCGAGCTCTAATTTGTGCAACAGTAATCGTCAGACTGATTCCGAGAGTCGGTTCTCGTCGCTGTGTCTCTCCCTCGCACCTGTACGGGACGCCCCATGAGTGCGAGAGAGACAGAGCGACGAAAGCGACCCTCGGAATCAGTCTGCGGCTCCGCCGTCATCGGTGTGACCCGACACCTGCTTATTAGTAGTGCAGGGAGCGTTCGCGTGCGCGCGTCTATGATGACTGCAGTTTCTGACAGGGGCTCTGAGAAGCGAGGACGGCGCGGCTGGTTTTGGACACACACACACACACACACACACACACACACACACACACACGCACGGTTTTGACTTTTTGCGATGCCCACCTGACACACTGCGGCCCTGGCTCCGCTGCTGGGTGCGTCTGTCATTTAGGGGCCCTATCATTACACAGTGGGCTCTGGAAACATCGCGGCCTGGAGGAGAAGAAGAAGGAGAAGAAGAAGGAGACCGAGGAAGCGCAACAGTGCTTGGCAGTGTGGCCGCGAGGCTGGCGTTTGAACGCTCCGATTGGCCGGCCGACCGGCGCGCTAGTGTCAAAACTGGCTCCATTGTTTCTTCTCATTTCCGGTCTCGGCGTGGCGCGGCGCGGCGATGCCCGGAGAGTGGCGCGGACGGTGAAGTAGCCGCCGGAAGCGTGTGATGATCTTATTGCCACGATGATTTCGGCGCCACAAAAAAGAGGCCGGCCTTTCGGGTTCTAATTCGAGTGTCTCTGCTCGGGCCGGCGACGACGGTGGGTACCCCGGGGTACCCCCGGTACCCTTGCAGTACCCGGCGGCGGCGAGTACCCGCTGCGTGCTTCCGAGTACTGGCCACCATTGTCTCCTCATTTTCACAACGTTCTTTTCATCCCCCCCCCTTCCCCCCTTTCCGCAGTGTACACCCATTTCTCGGTCGCTGCTTCGCGCTTCGCACCGAGTTTTTGACCTGCCGGGCACCGCCAGGCACCGCCGCCTCGAAGGGCAGCGAGCGATACGCGTCTGCGCGGCAAGGCGCGGGAACAAGGGCGGATCCAGAGGAGGGTTCAGAGGGGGATGTCGCGAAAGTGGCTACCTTCCATAGGCAGCCCCACAGTGGGTCAGAAGGCCAGCGGAGGCGGCCAAAATTCCCGACGCGTTTTTGAGCTCCAGAGTCGCTAAATGGGACTCGAACCGAACGTGTGACCCCATCAATGGATTCCTCATCCGAAGAGCAATCCATTGATGGGGTCACACGTTCGGTTCGAGTCCCATTTAGCGACTCTGGAGCTCAAAACGCGTCTGGAGTTTTGGCCGCCTCCAGGCCCTCTGTGCGGCCGCGGCCTGGTTGCCTCAGCTAATCATCATCACCCCCGTGATGACCTTGTTGATGACCTCTCCTCCTGGAGGGAGGGCGGCCCCTGCCGAGGCCCCTGCAGCACCCCGTGACGCCCCGCTTAACAAGCCGTGACGGCCCGGCGGTCTGACGGCAGCGCCTCGTCGCCGAAAACCGAAAACGCGCGCAGTGTGTTTCTTTTTCGGGGCGTTGTCGCCGACAGCGCCGCTCGCGCCGCCCCCACCGCCCCCGGCCAGGCCGGCGGCGGCAACAGATGCAAGGCGGCGGCGTCCACGGCGTCCACGCCCCGCTGCACGCACCGCCCCCGCAGGCCGCTTCCGCCGGCGTCGCTCTGTCTCTCTCGCACCCTTGCAGGCCGCCCCTCGAGTGCGAGAGAGACCGCCATCGCCTGGACGGCCACTCGCGATCTCCTTTCAATCAAGCGCCAGCCCCTTTGTTTCTCAAAGTGGCGGTCGAGGCGGCGGCGTCCGGCGACCGCAGCATGGCGGCGTGGCGACGCCGGGCGACGCCCCTCCCGGCAGCCCGCGGTCTTGTCCTCGTCACGAACGGCGGCCACCGGAAACCGAAAAACCGCGGCCGGGCCGGCCACGTCGGCCACGTCGGCCACGTCTCGCTGCGGCTCCGAGGGACGGACGCCGTCGACGGCGACGTGCGTCCTATCCGCGCCGCCTCCCCGGCCCGCTCGGCCTGCTCTGGGAGCGTCGTCGGCCTCGTCGGCGAGGTGCGCGGCGTTTATCACCGTCACCGCTACAGGTTACAGTGCACTCGCCGTCTCGCTCGCGCGCTCGGCGAGGCCGCCGTCCCGCTCCCACGGCGCGGCGCGGTGGTTCGGGCGTCGGCGGCGACGCGCACGCAGCCCCGCGGCCCGGCGGGGGCGTTAACTCGCAACGAGTTAGCGACTGACGAGAGTCATATCGCCCCCCTCCCCTTTTCCCGCTCCCCCCTCCCCCGGAGAGTCAACGACGCCCGACGGCGGCCTCAACGACGATAAGCCTTGTGCGTGCGCCGCGTGCACTCCAAACACGCGCACTCTTTTTGTCACGCGATACGCCCATCAGTGATCGGCCCCTCGTGTGTGTGTGTGTGTGTGTGTGTGTGTGTGTGTGTGTGTGTGTGTGTGTGTGTGTGGCCGTTGCCGAACAACTTCACACGTCCCTTCCACACCCGCACCGTTGCGTTGATCGCTGCTGGCTGACACCGCACCGCTATTACCGAGCAGTAGGGTTTTTGGCCTCGAAACGCCAGCGGAGGTATTCCCGCTCGAAACGGACTTGCAGCCGTTATTTTCACGTTTCATTTTTTCACGTTCACCGTTTTATCCTTTTGCCGCCGCGCGGAATTTTCGCCGGCAGTGTATTATAAAAGTCCGCTGCATAGCGTGTCGAGTTGTGTGGTCTCGCGGACTAATGCTTCTCCAAGGGGCAATAATGAGATGAGAAGTGAGGAGGGGGAAAGGGTGGGGGGGCTGGTAAGAAAAGTTCACTTAGGGTAATGCGAAGTGTAATGTAAAAGTGGGCCAAAAGCGTGACAGGCGTTCCGCCGCGCCGCACCGGCAACGGAAACAAACAAAAAACGGGGCAGCGAAAACGGCGTCAAGCAGTGCCACAGTGTAGTGGGCGGGCGGACAGACGGACGGACAGAAAGACAGACAGACAGACAGACAGACAGACAGACAGACAGACGGACGGACGGACAGACGCAGAGGCGCCTGGATGACGGTCTTGCCCGCGGGCGGTGACGCGCGGTATCGACGCATGGACTTTCTCTGCTGCTGTGTGGCGTACTCTGTGTGTGTGTGTGTGTGTGTGTGTGTGTGTGTGGCCAGGTGATGCGCTACACTTTAATCGTCCCCGACAGCCATTCGGCGGTCGTTTGGCGCCACCGTCCGCTTGGCCGCTGTTTGACAGCCATTTGGACGAGAGAGGAGAGAGAGAGAGAGAGAGAGAGAGAGAGAGAGAGAGAGAGAGAGGCCCGAGTGGGACAAAGTGTGTCGCGTAATGGCGCCGGCCGCGCGGACGGACGTAAGTGACGCGCTGCGAACCTCTTTCTCTCTCTCCCCCGCCTCCGCTATCTGTCTCTGTCTGACAACGCGGACCGCGCTAATGTGCGAATGCTTAACAGCCTCGCGGGTCTTCGTCCTCCATGCTTGCGCCTTCGCAGTGGTCTGGCCGGCGCGGCGGCCGCCCTTCGTCAAAGTATGAGAAATCGCGGCCGTTCGGGTGGGGCGCCTTCCGGTGATGAGGAGGGGGGAGGGGGCGACCTCTTTCCTAGACACGTCGGCGGCTCATGACTGATGGCGCGGCGCCTGGGCCGGCCGGCTGTTCGGACAGTCGCTCCGTCTCTCTCGCACCCACCGCGACGCTCCGTGCGTGCGAGAGAGAGATGCGGTGCCGTTCGGAGACCGGCCGCTGGCTGCAGTAGGAGCGCCGCGCCGCCGCCGCCCCCTTGATGGCCGCCTCGCCACGCCCCTGCCAGTGTACCGCGAGTACAGCGCACTGCGAGTGGCGGCACTTTGCAGTGTGGCGTCGTGATTAAACCGCGCGGTAAATGAATCAGGTTCGCACGGCTCTTGTTGTTGTCCTTGTTGGCCCTCGGCAGGTGAGCGAGACAGACGGCGCGGGAGGACGGCGCGCTAACGAAGCGACATGTGTCAATGTGCGAGGACACCCCGAAAGCGGTTCCTTGGCCGTGCGAAAGGCAAGCCGCGAAAGCTGCGAAAGGCGAGGGAGGATTTTCGCTCCCAGAGTCGTCAAGTGTCGCCTGCCGCCATCCCCCCAGAGGACGCCAGGCGACGCTAGCAGGCTCTGTCTCTCTCGCACTCGTGGAGCGTGCCGCAGGGGAGTGAGCGAGAGAGACAGCGTTTGGCGAGGCAGCCACACGTCACAGAGTGATATGAACTCCCTGGCGGGCGAGCGCTCCCCGGTCGGAGAGTGTCACAGCCCGGTCGCGTTGACTCCGGACCGCATTTTTGCAGCCCTGCACGGCATGCCCGGAGTCAATGAGGTCGGTGTACAACAGCCGCACAAACGACACTGTAATGCGACAAAAGCCTTCCCACAATTCAATACAATTCGTATAAACGAGCCGAGGGGTGCGTGGCTCTGCGTGCGTCGCGCTAGTGCTGCCAAAGGTTTGTTTGCGGTCGCGCTGCGGGTGGCTCTGGGCAGCACTAGCGGCGGGGCGCATGAGGCCGCGGCGGGCCGCCGGATCACAGCACACTGATTCCGAGAGTCGTCGCTCTGTCTCTCTCGCACCCACACTGGGGCACCCCATGAGTGCGAGAGAGACGCTCTGAATCAGCCTGCAGCAGCACAGCACTAGACTTTGCGCGTGTGGGGGCTGGATGGAACCGCAGCGGAGCAGCTGAGCGTTGTTTGGACGATCCGTCACGCCAGGGCGGCCGAGGCGGGGCGAGGCGGGGCGAGGCGGGCGAGGCGGGCGACACAACGCCACCTGGCTGGACCGACCCGGTCCACGTCAAAAAATAGCAAAGTGTGAAACGGACCCTTGAATCAAAGTCAACGTGCGGGCAGGCGCGCGCCCCGGCCGGATGCCTCGTTTTGTGTGTGTGTGTGTGTGTGTGTGTGTGTGTGTGTGTGTGTGTGTGTGTGTGTGTGTGTGTCATAGCTCCCAACGTGTGTTTCCAGCAGCATCCACCAGTTTACACATATATTGCCTGGGACGCGACTGGCTTTTGTTGAAGTCACTGTGTACACACACACACACACACACACACAGATACACAAAAGACATGGGCGCGGTTGACTGCAACAGCTACTCAGCCTACAAAAGCACACACAAGCATAGGGTGAGCGCATTTCCATACAGAGCCACCCTTCCCTCTCCCCCCCCCCCCTCTCACCCAAGTCTCCCCCCTCTCCTCCTCGCCGTCAACAAGGGATGACGAAACCCGATTTTCCAGCCCGCTCCTAAATGGCGTCGTGGTTTCACGGCGGCTTTGATCCGCCCGGTGCTGCTGTGGCGTCATGCCGGTAGTCGAGTAGTTGAACGAGTACATACAGTGTGCCGGCCGTTTTGCCGCCTGTGCGGTCTTCGGGGAGGCGAAAGAAAGCGGACGATGGAGCGGTTAATCCAGTTGCAATTGTCTGCCTTCTTCACGCCGCACTGCAAAGTACTGCAAAGCGGCCCGACGTGCGATCCCAATTTGTCGGCCGAGTGCTGGGGCGGCAGGAGCGTCGCCGCGACACTGGAATCGTCTGGAGTTGTCCAGCGGGCCGCCGTGCCAACGAGCTTCCGCCGGCGAAATGGTTTTGACGAACGAGTCCACCTGCAGGCTGTCGCTCTCTCTCTCTCTCTCTCTCTCTCTCTCTCTCTCTCTCTCTCTCTCTCTCTCTCTCTCTCTCTCTCTCTCTCTCTCTCTCTGCGACGGCACGCCAGGAATGCCTCGGCCGGTGGAGTGGGGCGGGGAGTCGCGCGATGTGTATTCACAAGTTCGGCGTCTGATGTTCCCCGATGTTGTTCCCCGGCGACGTTGCTCGCCGGTGTGCCCCGGCGTCTCCCGACGTTCCAGCACACTGAGAGTCGTCGCTCCGTCTCTCTCGCACCCGTACGGCGCGCCCCGTGAGTGCGAGAGAGACGGAGCGACTCTCGGAGTGAGTCTGCGGACGACGACGGCGAGATGCCATCTCCGGCGATGACAAGCATCCCCGGCAATACGACACCGTTGCGAGAGGACGGGCAGGCGGGGCAAAAAAGGGGAAACGAAACGAAACGATTCGCAGATTGCGATGATGCTTGATAAAGCCATATAGACATTTTTCGACGCGCCGCGATGCGTCGCGACGGTGTTCCTGGAAGCGGCCTGGAGGGACGCTGGAAGCGCTGGAGGCACACTGGAAGCACGCTGGAAGCACGCTGCGAGCCGCACAGGCATCTCCATTAGCGTCAATCTCGCCGAGTTGTTTGATCCACATATCACAAGGGCCGCATTTTTCGCGAGACGCCGCCGCCGCCGCGGAGGCTGACTCCGAGCAGTCGTCGCGTCTCTCTCGCACTCGCGGCCCGGCCCGCAGACTGCCCTGCAGGTGCGAGAGAGACGGAGAGCGCCGTCCGACGCACCGCAGCCTCGCCGCCGTCGCGGCCGTCGCACGACGCCATGAGATACACGTCTGTATGTCTCAATTTTCGAGTGGGGTTGGCGGCACTGCACTGCTAGCGGAGGCAACGGGTTGGTCGTTCGGGCGAACGCCGCCAGGCGGCGCGGCGGTCCGATTCCCAACAGTGCTCTCTGTCTCTCTCGCACTCACGGGGCGTCCCGCTGGGGTGCGAGAGAGACACACCGCCCGCCTTTTTCCCAGTGCCGCGATGCCGCCGCCCTGCCGATTCGCTGGAAATGCGGAAGTCGCTTCATCGAAGCGCCGTGTTTTTGTTGTTGTTGTTGCTGCGGCTGCTGTTTCTTGTTGTTGTTTGTTGCTGGATTCGCACGACTTGGGGCCGGCGCCGCACTTTCAAGAAGCGCGCCTCGCTCAAAGATGTTGCGGTGTTTGCTATAAGCAGCCGCCGCTCGAGTGTGTGTGTGGTGTGTGTGTGTGTGCGTGTGTGTGTGTGTGTGTGTGTGTGTGTGCAGCAGGTTTGATTGCGCGCAGTTTATAGCCCCGTCATGTCCCCGATGTCGTCCCCGCGGGGGTGACTTCCTTGTTGTTGTTGTTCATGGGCACGACACCCCTGGGGCGGCGGGGTGGCTGTCTGCACTCTGGCGCGCGAGTGGCTCGGCGTGTGAGTGCGAGAGAGGGAGAGAGAGAGAGAGAGAGAGAGAGAGAGAGAGAGAGAGAGAGAGAGAGAGAGAGAGAGAGAGACGAGGGGGCGTGTCCCGCTGATTGATTCGTTTTGTTCTGGCCCCGCGACATCAACTTTATCGCCCCGTGATTTGCAGTGGGGTGGCACTGCCTTCCCGCGCGGTGCGCGCCGCGACCGTCATCATGCTCATCGTGATGACCATCATCATAATGAATGAATTGAATGGAAGACGGCCTCCTTCCGGGGCGGGGCCGCCGACGACGAGGACTCCGAGAGCACGCCGTCGTCGTCCGTCTCCGTCGCGCTCGCGGGCCGGCCCGCGGAGGTGCGAGAGAGACGGAGCCACGCTGTGGCCGCCGCCGGGCATCGCGTGCGAAACAGATCCATCTTTGGCGGCGTGTCAAAACATGACGTGGACGTAATGGGGGCCGGGCCGTGTGTGTCACGCGCGTGACGTTTTGCATGCCGGAGTCACTAAAGGGCTGTCTGGCCGTCGCCTCGCCACCGGCTGCCCGGCCGGCCGGCTGGGCCACCGGAAATTTTCGTAGTTAGACGACTGTCGACTCGGATCCGTTTCGGAGCATTAGCCACTGCGTTTCCTGCCCGGGGGCAGCCTGCCTGGAGTCGCACGGCCCAGGCCGTCCAAATTTTCGGGGGAGAGCCGCGTTTCCTTCGCTTTTCGATTAATTTTGGTGGATTCCGGGATTCACTCGCACACCCCCGACGCAGCGGGCCGCCGCGAACCGACCGGAAGTCCGACTGGCCCCGCGGCCGGCCGATGGCTGGCCGAAGGCTGGCCCGGGCCGGTATGTTAAAAAGGCGCGTCGCTTTCCATATTCTGACACTTTCCGACACCAGCGGGTCACACCGCCACGCCGCCACTCCACTGCTGACGGCAACGACGGCACCTCCACGGGGTCGCCCGCCAAGCCTAATGGGGACGAGTAATTTTTAGCACCCGCACTCTGTAATTTGAGTCAGAATGAGTGATTTGTTTTACCTCGGCAGCCCGCGGCGGCCAGCCCGAGCAGCCAGCCCTCTGATGCCCCCGAGGTGTCCGAAGGGCTGCGCCGGGCTGCGCTAATGCGCCAGTGTAGGCCCACGGCAAGCCCACGGCGGACGGAGGGAGAGAGACAGAGAGAGGTGTCGGTTGCTGTGTGTGGGTTTGTAGGTTGCCCGTGGCACTACTAATACGCGCAGGTAGTACACTGAAAAAAAAAGACTGACTGCTCGATAATTTCCCAGTGCGGTGCGCCGCTATTTTGATGCGCTGGATAAGGCGACGCGCGCGCCATCTGCCGTGTTAATGTGTTGATTCGAAACTAATGACGCCCACGAAAAAAAAGGGAGACAGACGCAGAGGTGAACGAGCCAAGAGCCAGTGTTTATTTCGCAAAGGAGCTCCCTCTTGTTTTATACTTTTTCCAGGCGGCGTTCTAGTTGCTCCTGTTGTTTTTTTCGGGGCTGTCGGAAAATTGACGACTCCTTGAAGCTCTCCGGGGACACACCGGAAAACAATAAACACGCGAAATAAGCAAACAGCACAATAAAGACCTCTCTCTCTCTCTCTCTCTCTCTCTCTCTCTCTCTCTCTCTCTCTCTCTCTCTCTCTCTCTCTCCCTCCCACCTTTCTCTCTGGCGGCGCGCACGCACACGTTCCGCCGCAATAACAATAAGGAAACGACAACAACAAAGACAAAAAAACAATTGCTCCGATTGTTGCACTTTTTTTTCGCAAAGTGAAACCGGTTCTGGGAAGTGCGCGCCGCTCTTGCCTCCTGGACGGACTGCCGTTCGTCGCGGTTATCAAAATGATGGCGGAAATTTCTCATACGCCGGCGAAACGCAATCCGATGACGCCGGCGGCGGGGGAACAGAGCCCCGCGAATCCGAATCCGAATCCGTCGGCTATCGGCGGGGACGGGTAGCGCGCACACCGCGCGGCATGCGGCGTACGCTCTAAGTACGCAATTACTGAATTACGGCAATAAAATAAGAGAGGCGACAGGCGATTAATCTCAATCACTTGTCAGCGAGAGGATGGAGTGCACCGCCGCGCGAACTGCAATGTGTGTAGCAGTCGTATTGCGGTTCGTGTGTGTGTGTGTCTGTGTGTGCGACGCGCCGTCGTCGTGCGAATTGCAATGTTGCGCCGTCGGACTCGCGGCTCATAGTGTGCCTCCCGAAGTGCGTGTTATGGCGCTTTGACAAGGTTTTCCCCGTTTTCTTTCCGTTTTCGTTTCTCTCTGTGGTTTTTTCGAGCCGCTCGTTGCCCGTCATTAGGACGACTGTGGCTAATGCTGGCGCTGCTGGCGTCTGGCGCTGCGTTGAACAAGCTTTGGGGGTTCTGTCTCTCTCGCACTCGTGCTTAGGGCGTTCCTTCGGGGTTCGTCGCGCTCAAGGGTTGATCTGTCGGGGTTCGTCACTCTGTCTCTCTCGCACTCATGTGGCGTTCTTTAGGGGTGCGAGAGAGACAGAGCGGCACTCGATCGTTCGGTCCTAATTACTTGGCGCAATGAGTCGCTAGGTGGGCCAGGGCGTCCAACACGCTCATCTACATATCGCTGCCCGAGAGAAAATTATAGGCTGCAGATTGGCTGCAGGCTGGCTCCCTCCAGGTTGCTTACAACGCGCGGATGGAACTCGGATGGCTGCAGACATTGGCTGTATTCGGACATACGTCAGCCAAAATACAGCCATCCGCAGCCGGTGCAGCGTCTCTGGCTGCACCTGCCAGCCACTGAAGTGTCCCTTTGGAGCCCAGTCAGCGCTGCTCTAGGCTGCACCCCGTAGCCTTCAGGATGCGCCAGACAGCCTTCCTTCGCGAGCCACGCTGCCTCCAGCAGCCACGAGGCTGCGAGGCACTGCTCTAGACTGCACCCCGCAGCCTTCAGGATGCCCCAGGCAGCCTTCCTTCGCCCGGGCCACGCTGTCCCCGGAAGCCTAGAGGCTGTGAGGCGCTGCTGTAGACTGCACCCCGCAGCCTTCAGGATGCTCCGGGCAGCCTTCTTTCGCCCGGCCCACGCTGCCCCCGGCAGCTATGAAGCTGCGGGTCAGAGCCACATCTCGGCCGCATCCTGCAGCCTCGTGGATGCCATCGGCAGCATCCAATCGCTACTAGGCTTCACTCCTTAGTTCATGAAGGTCTCCATGAGGACCTTTGAGGGTCCCTGTTACGCCCTTTGAAGTTTCTATGGAGCCCTTTGAAGGTTTTCTAGGGTCAGAACACCGTTCCGGATCCAAATCTGATAAGTAATTTCATGTAGGACTTACCGTTCCCGAGATATCAAAGATAGCAAAAAAGTTTCCCGATTTTTACGAAACTTGCATGGTTTATGTATGTTAACGTATTCAACTCAAATATCAGCATTCCACGCACCCAGTCTATTTTTTTCTATTTTTTATAGCCCTTTAATCAAGGAATACGACCGTTGCCTGAATACCGCCAGCATCCACCACGCTGCAATCCGTAGCCTACAGGCATTGCAGCCTACATGGCTGTTTAGTCCTGCCGTAGCCCGGCTGCATCCGGCAGCCAACACGCTGCGACGCGCAGCCTACAGCCATTGCAGCCTGCGTGGCTGTAAAGTGCAGCCGCGGCCAGGCTGCCGCAGGCAGCCAGCACGCTGCGACGCGCAGTGCGCAGCCTACAGCCATTGCAGCCCGCGTGGCTGTAAAATCCAGCCGCGGCCCGGCTGCCGCCAGCAGCAAACACGCTGCGACGCGCAGCCTACAGCCATGGCAGCCTACATAGCTGTAAAGTCCAGCCGCGGCCCGGCTGGCACCAGCAGCCAACACGCTGCGACGCGCAGCCTGCAGCCACTGCAGCCTACGTGGCTGTAAAGTGCAGCCGGGGCCCGGCTGGCGCCAGAAGCCAACACGCTGCGACGCGCGGCCCACAGCCATTGCAGCCTACATGGCTGTGACGTCTACGCGGCAGGGCTGGCGCCAGCAGCCACCACGCTGCGACGCACAGCCTACAGCCACTGCAGCTAAGTTGGCTGTGCGTGGCAGCGTTTGTAGGCTGCTTAGGGCAGCCAAAAGGCTTCTGTGCGCAGCTTCTGAAGCGTTTCACAGCCAAAGCGCTCCGTGAAACAGCCAGACCAGCCACTGCAGCGTGCATGGCTGCAAGTCCAGGACGTCGCTATGGCTGCGACATGGCTGCAACGCAGCCACGGCAGCCATGCATACAGCCAAAAAACGGTCCATACAGCCATGCGTCAGCCGTGCGTCAGCCTTTCTGCAGCCTTCTATTTTTACTCGGGTGGCCACGTGACTGGCTAACGCTGGCTAAGCTGGCTAGCCTGGCTAAGCTGGCGCAGGCCCGCCCCCGGCATTTGGAAGTCAACACTCGCCCCCATTACGGCCCCTATCGTCTCTATCTGAGTCTGCATGACGGGCTGCCAGGCTACCGCGGCGGGGGGGGGGGGGGGGGGGGGCTATCCGTCATCACATTCTCAAGTCTGGAGGCGAGTGCGGTCTGCAGCGCATGCGCGACGCGGTTAGGTTGTCGCCCGGACAAATAACGCGACCGGCCGAGCATTGCCTCTTTTTGTATCCCCGTCTCTCTCTCTCTCTCTCTCTCTCTCTCTCTCTCTCTCTCTCTCTCTCTCTCTCTCTCTCTCCCTCTCTCTCTCTCTCTCTCTCCCTCTCTCCCCCCGACGATGACACCTCTTGCTCGCTTTTTTGCCGGCCCGCCTCCGCGGCGCCGCGGTGCACCTGCAGTCTCTCTCTCTCTCTCTCTCTCTCCCTCTCTCTCGCATTCCTCCGGCGCGCCCCGCGAGTGCGAGAGAGACAGAGCGGAAGGAAGTGCATCTGTCGGGCGGAAGAAGGAAGCGCTTGGCCGGGCCCAGCCGCCCAGCGGCCGAGCGACACTTGGTCCCGAATTTCAGGAGGAAAAGCGCGTGGTTTTTGCCCCGTGGAATCTGGCCGAGGTGAGCCGAGGCCTGCAGACTGATTCCGAGAGTCGTTTTCGTCGCTCTGTCTCTGGGGCGTCCGTAAAGGCCAGGGCCGCCAGGGCCAGGATGTCGTCGCGGTGGTGGAGCACAGTGGGCCCGAAGACCGGTGGAGGCGGACAAAACTCTAGACGCGTTTTGAGCTCCAGAGTCGCTGAATGGGACTCGAACAGAACGTGTGACCCCACCAATGGATTGCTCTCCGAACGAGGAATCCATCGGTGTGGTTACGCGTTCGGTTCGAGGCCTGCTTAGCGACTCTGGAGCTCAAAACGCGTCTAGAGTTTTGTCCGCCTCCACCGGGGCAGAGGCCGTGTCCGCGTGGGCCGTCGGGCCGCCCCGCTTGGCCTGCTTCCCCATCACCGCGAGGCACCGCGATTACACGGCCATCCGTCCGTCAGCCGCCCCGCCCCGCCCCGTCGTCCCGTCGGCGCGATGATATTTCACACGAAATGTATAAATGTTTTGGATTCACATTCAGGTTCGGGGCGCGCCCCGCGGGGTTGACGGCCGTGACATTGCGGAGAAGGCGCGTCGTCTTTGAGGCGCGCACCGCGACGGCCCCGCCCCGCCCCGCCCCGCCGCCTCCGAGACTGACAAGCCGACAAGCCGTCTCCCCCTTTTTCATGATTCTAAATACGCTTTTCATTCCGTGTCCGCGGCCTGCAGTGGCGCTACACTGGCAGGCGCGGATCCAGGAGGGTGGCCGAAGGACAGTCGCCCCCCGATTCCTCGTTCGGAGAGCAATCCATTGGTGGGGTCACCCGCCCGGTTCGAGTCCCATTTAGCGACTCTGGAGCTCAAAACGCGTCTAGAGTTTTGGCCGCCTCCTGCGGTCTTCTGGCCCACTGTGCAGGCCGGCCCTGGATCCGCCACTGCACTGGGCGGCCCGTCGGTTCGTCGCCATGGCGAGTCCAGTCGTCGCCAACCAGCGCCGCCGTGCTTCCTTTGCATAATGGCGCCGATAAGGAGGCCGTGCTGTCTCTCTCGCACCCCCACGGCACGCCCACGGCACGCCCCGCCAGTGCGAGGGAGACGCCCGGTCTGCGGTCGTCTGTCGTCTTTATCGCTGCTAATGGCGCCGGGGGCCGTCCCCAAATGACGCGACCGCGTTTGAAAAAAACAACGTTTCTTCCTCCGGCATGGAGGCTTTGGTGAGGTAACGAGCCAGAGTTGACCCGAATGAACCGCCTTTCTGGGAGTGTTGAGGCCAGTGCAGTGACACGAGAGAGAGAGAGAGAGAGAGAGAGAGAGAGAGAGAGAGAGAGAGAGACACTTCCCTTGACGTGTGATGCTGATATTGTGAGAGTGACTGCGTCTATCCGTTCATCTCTGTCCGTCCGCCAGGTCGGCCCATTCAGTCACTCTGCTCATTCATTCACTCATTCCGATGCATTGGGTGCTCATGACTCCATTCACGTGAGTGAGAGCGCGGCTCGACGTGGCGAGGTGGACGAGGTGGACAAGGCACTGCTTTGACGGGGTTAGGGCGGGTCAGTTCCGGCCGACCGTGTCGTGTCGTCCGCCGCAGCGGACGTCCACCGCACTGATAATTTTCCTCCCCACTCCAACAACAACAACAACAACAAAACCACCACCACCACCACCACCACCACCACCACCACCACCACCACCACCACCACAAGAATACGCTTTACAGTGTAATCCGAGGAAGTTTTCGGCTTGTGACCTGTATCTGAGTGATGATGCCCGCCCTCCTAAACGACATGTTTGTTTCTTGTGTTTCAGGTGAGCTTTAGTGGCGGCGGCGCGTCTAGTATACTAGAGTGAGTAGCAGCAGACGACATCTGTCGAGACGTCAGAGGGCCCGTCGGGGTCCTCGCGGCCCCGCGGCGTCGCGGGGACCGGATTAATAATAGCGCCATCGTCTATGCTTCATATTTCCGAAACACGCTCTCACAGTTTGTCTATCCCCGCCGTTGAACATATTTCAAACGTGTTTTGATCGAGAAAAAAAATGTGGAGCCCGCTTTGATGACCTCATGTGTGAGTCATGAGAATGCGGGGGTCATGACCAGTAGGTGCTTTGCCCCCCGCTACACTGGGGGCAGGGGCGGACCCAGGGGCGGACCCCCGGGGGGGAGGGGGCGATCAGTTTGAGGAACAGGTGCAAACGAGCAGCCATCACTCATAACCCAGTGCACACAACACATTAGACAATCTCTTGTCTTGCCCCCAC